>NC_142248.1:38884570-39035532 GCF_052056855.1 Sturnus vulgaris
CTTGGTAGCAAGGCATTTTTCCATTTCCAAGGATAATTTTAATTACTGTTCATTCTAGTTGTTACAGGTAAAGGTTCTCAAGACAGATATCATGAACCTGTCATAATGGTCTCTCTACTTACACAAAGAATAAGAAGTGTGTAAATTGAATCACAGTTTATTTTAAAGGTTCATTTTTTCAGCTGCATCACGGCATTAGGGACAGTAGAGAAAATTCCACTTGGATTATATATATAGACACAAACACAGATATGTCCTAAAAATACTTGTGAAAGTGAATTGACCCAAGTGAATTGGATTCTAGTTCCTTAAGGGAATGAAGAGAATTTTGTCTGGAGGTTAGGTGAAGACCTCTTTCTTCTTCTTGCACTTTTGTTTCAAGGAAAATTCCTGACAGAAGTTAAAGCTGAAATGAATGCACTTTGCTCTATTCTTCCTTTCATTTTTCCTTTTTTTTTTCTTTGGTGTGTTAACGTCAGCTGAAAAAAAATCCTTTTTGTTGTTCATGAAATGTAATAGTAAAACTATTTCTTGTTAAAGGTGTTTCATATTTTATACAAATACTAACTTGAATGCACAGCATCAGTCATGCTCATTTGTCAGTCCCATCTCAGTGATGTAGGTGAAACTGCAGAAAGATGTAGGTTCTGGTAATTGCAAGGGCCTGCACTTTGTACTTAAGGGCCGTCCAAACAGTTAACTCAGGAAAAAAAAGCTTTGAACGTGACCTAGAAATACTGTAAACTAACTGTTCAACATGGAAAACTGTTGAATTTTTCCCAACAGTTTCATTCAGTTTTTCTCTCTCCATTTCTGACAGGCCTAGATGCCTTTTGTGATTCTTATACTGTCTCCTGCATGACGGGCGTGCACCATCTTCAAGCTTTAACTTCTCTCTTCAGTACTGACTGCTGTGTTTTAGCAAACCCCTTAAGATTCTTGTCAGAGCTACACTTCCCTCTAAACTGGCCATTCCTTCAGTGCTGGTGTCGTTTTTGGTTTTCTATTTCTGTACCTGTGTAGCTTTGCCAGATATGTATCTAGTCATACCAAATGTTATTACAACCATTTGCTGTGTAATACATTAGTAAAAAAAACCCAAACAAGTAACAATGACCTTTATAAGTAGCTGTTCACTATGGAATAAAGGTAGTTAAAAGTATCACACAAGGTATTATTGAAATGGCATGATGGTGATCTTTACAGGAGAAAAACCAAACCCGTAAAAGTAAAGCATGTTCTCCAAGTGCTTTAAAATGTATTTAGAGACCTATTATATGGTTAACATCAATATGGAACTCTGGATGTCTTCACTTACAATTATTCTAAAGTAGCATTGCTGTTTAGTCTTTGTGTGAGATTTTGGCAATTATGCTTTTCTCTACTAATCTTGGTGTTCAGTGATTTGTGTATTTGTCTTTCTAACTTCTAATAAACTCACTCCAACTCAGGTGTCTGTCTTTGCTTAGTAGTGCTTTTTTCTTTTTCAACTCTTCTTTCATGATCACATAGGTTTTATGTGGAGTAGGAAGTGGTCACTTCTAATCTTACTAAACTGTTAGGGTTTTGTGAGAGTAAAACATTTAAAAATAGAATTGTGGTCACTCTTGCGAGTTTCTCTGGGTCAGCACAGCAGTGTAAAACATGAATGCAATATATAAAAAATTAATTTCATTGTGGTTTACATTTTCTTTGGTAAAAGTTAAAAAAGAAGCACAGGACTTGGACCATAAATATTTCTGAGTACAAATATTTTCATTTAGGGATTTTGGGGTTAATTAAACATGATTGCAAGTAATGTAGATATTTAGTAAGAACAAAACATGCTTTTTTCTTAGACTGATGGAATGCTTTTGCTTGGGGCTTGTACTCTGTTAACCACGGTGTGCTCATATGAAATGGTGGTGGTGAATTGTTGGACTACTGTGGTGGGTTTTTATTAATGATGAATTGTGACTTGAGCATGTCTTCACGTTTAGAAGTCTTTGTTTTACACTTTGGAAGGAATTCTTTGCTTTGGTAAAGTTGTAGCTGTATGGTATTACATGTTTAGGTAAATGCATATAGTATGAGTGTATATTAACAGCAATTAAAGAGTAATAATTCATCACGGAATGTTTTCCAGCCAGGCTTGTGGGAGGGCAGCAGGCTGTTGCAGTTTCACATGTATTCCATTTCTTTCAGGATGGCACTGGATCTCTAAAGCGCAGTGGTTCCTTTAGCAAGCTCCGAGCGTCCCTTAGGCGCAGCAGTGAGAAGCTGGTTAGGAAGCTGAAGGGAGGAAATTCCCGGGACACTGAACCAAAGAACCCAGGGTAATTCATTATCTGTTCTTAGCTGTGCTGGTGTCCCTTGGTCTGTGCCCCACTGCAGCCTTGGGTAGTTCCTAGGGCAGTGTTCCCTTCCCTGCTTAGCTAACTGCATATCATACACAGCTATATCTTAAAGAAAAATAAAATAGAAATACTTCTTAAACTTCCATTGTAAGTTCTGTAACATCAGAGGATTTATATTTGCTTACAGAGAAATTAATTTAAATAATTAATTTAAATAGGGGATTAACTCTATTTAAAAAATAATTTTCTCTTTTTGCTCCTTTACCTATTTGAAGATTAGAAAGGCTTCATAGAGCTACTGATAAATGTTAATTACCTGCAAAACTATTCTTTTCACACAGCAGTGGAGAATAATAAATGTTACTGATTTTTATAGTAAAAGCCTGAGTACAGTAAACTCACACCTAACATTCTTGATATGGCTTAGTATCTTGATATATTCTTGATATAGCTTTATATATTGCTGTGAGCATAAAGAGAATTACCAACTGAAGCCCCTCTTGGTTTCTATTTTTGGAAAACTCAGATGTCAGAGAGCAGAGGACAATGTTGAAAAACTTGAGCTTAGTTGTGCATCTTACTAACATTTTGGGCTCAGTGAAGTAAGTCTGGTAAAAATCCACATTTGCTGAGTCTTGACTGCTCGCTCTTCCCAACTTACCATATGATGATGGATTTGAATGTATGTAATATTTCTTATAAATCCATAAAATCATTCATCACTTTTTGGCTGCTGCAGAGTTGAAATATTAAAATGCTGCTGCTTTTCACAGTTGCACTTCGGGGTGTTCCCCTCATCCCCAACACAATTGCAGTCAATTTTATAGGGCTTTTTGCTCTTGCTGTGAAAAACTAGAACTCATTTAGTTGACAGGAAACTGACCGTGTGAACTTGTGCTTTAAAACAGTCATGTTGGAGAACTTGGGGTAGCTTCTGATGAAGCAACTGAATCTGAGTACTGTAGATGATGATGGTATTACTTGAGACAGTGACCTGGAGGCAGGGTCTCACTGTGTTTCTGGAAGTGCTCCAGTGAAGTTTTGTCTTACTGTTTTTATGGCTGTAAACATTAAGTACTGCAGCAGTACATGTAGAATTAGCTTCCTTGCTTATCTGTTTCAAATTCAGCCTGATCTGAATTTTAGGGTTATTACTTAAAATTTCACTGCTAGACACTTGATGTTGAAGGCACTGAATAGAATTGAAGGTCAAAATTCCTTTAATTCCTTTGCATTTATTGATCCATCATAAAGAATTATCTCTGAGATAAGAGTTTAGGAATAAACCTTGGAAAGCACAAGATTAGAAGAAGGAAATGTGTAAATGTAAAATGCTTTAGGGAAAACAAAGGCAAGCCAAAATAGAATAAAAGAGAATTCCTTCTTTTTCTTCAGTATTAGTTTTATACATTGGTTTTCTGTTTCTATTCAATTCCGTCCAGAATTCATATATCATAGTTAGGTATATTGTTGTATGAATAGATACATTTATTCATAGATAATTTTGCATTTTCTCCTCATTTTTGTGAGATGTGGAAAGGCCTTCAGTTTCACAAAAGCCAGAAGGTACATTCTTTATTCTCTGTAATATTTATAGCTAACTCTTTCTGCAGGTAAAGTGAGTCCGTGTTTTTAGGTGTAGAAAATGATACTTATATATTACTGAAGATATTTGGCTTTGCACCTGTGAAAACTCACCTGCCTTGTTACTGTCTCCACTTGAGTTGTGTTACCTGACCAGAATCTTCTACCCACGTTACCATGAGTTACACTGTGGGCTCTGTAGCACCAGATGAGATTGCCTCAGATGAAAGCATTCATGTCAAACAAAACTGAAAGCAAAGCAGTATCTTCCTTGCTTTCCCTCTGACAAAGTCATCTTGTTTTCAGATGTCACCATAGTTCTTAAGGAATAATTTATTCTTAATACTTGCAATAAGTGTATTACATTGACAGACTTTTATGTAGATAGGCACTTTCAGGGTATAAATACTATAATTTCTGTTCTTGCAATTAATAGAGTATTTAAATCCTGATTTATATTAGCTGGTTTTAATAAAAAATGCAGAGATTTCTGGTATTAAACACCAGCTTTGTAGGTCATAAAGCATAGCTTACATATTGATATTCCAAGAAATCATTTTGTTTTCATTTTATGAAGAAACTTTAGTGAATACGATTTTTTTTTCTCCTCTGGCTGTAACAAAAGGCATATTCAGTTGTTGCCATGCAGACCTTTGGGTTTTAGTGTGTTTGATAGCTGAATATTTCAATACAGACATAGCACACGTATGAATCTTCCTTGCTGTGAAGGCAGCCACTTTAGGTAGAACACTTCTGTGCCTCCCTGCTTAACAGTGCATTCCCTGCCTGTGTCTCAAGGAAGGCTTTACTCCGAACTTGATTTACACCTCTTGTTTATACTCTGCTTCTCAAAATAGGAATTGACAGTGCTGGTGTGAGCACTGAGTGAGAAATACTTGAATAACAATACACTCACAGGATGAAGGAAGGACTTAGTGCCCATGTTGTTGCTCGATACAGAAGGTTGAAGAGAATAAAATGGAAAACTCATCAGGAAATTGTTTCTTTACAATCCTGCAAATGCATTTTGACAAATAACAAGTATCTTAAAACTGGTATTTGAAACCTGCAATACCGGAAGCACGGTGTCAGTTCTTTATCATATTTCAGAATTCAGTTCTGTAATAATTTAAATTTGATTAGTGTTCTTTATTTTTTCACTTCAAAAATATTGACCATACAGCAGAACAGTTAAGATTTCTAATCTGGAAGGGAAAAAACAAGCTTTCATTATTGCTATTATTTATTCACCAAAAAAATTCCTGCATGTTTTTTGTGGAGTCATGTTCGTAACATGGAGGGAACTAAAAGTGCATTTGCCAGACTAAGGTTCTTAAAAATGTTGATTTAACCAAACCCAAACAAATAAAAGACCAACCCACAAACAAAATAGTATCTCAGGTATGAGTAATTTTTTTTTAATTGGCACTTTAGCAAGAACCTAAAATATGTGTGTGAACTTGTACTGGTGGATTTTCTGTTTGCCTGGAATGTTTTCCATAAACCTTAATGCTCTTTCGGAGAGTTTTCTGTAACATTTTGTTTGTTTTACAGATTAACTTCCTTTGACTTCCATATATAACCCTTGTACCTGTTTCCTTGAATAAATGAGAGGTGTACACCATGCATGAGTCCTCGCTTTGTTGTTCCTAACACTCATGTCAAATATTTCAAATTGTGTGCTTCTGGCTTTGGAAACACCCAGATGTGCTGGGGAGAACCAGCCAGGCTGTGTTGTGTGGCAGCTGCTGCCCTGTGTTTTGGTTCATTGTCCTGCTAAGCTTTTGCTTTACCAAAGCATTTAAAACTTGTGCTTTGACTGTTAGCAGTGTTGCCTCAGTAGAAAGAAGATCTGGTTAATACCTAAAGTGATCTGTATGCATAAACCTTTCCATGTTACTGGAAGGCATTGGAAACTTTGCTGCAGGTAGCACTGCAGGGTTAGGGCTCATTGTCTTGTGACTAGTTCATCAAATAGCATTCAGAACTCTCATTCAGTTCTGAAATAGTTAAAGAGCTCATGAAAAATCAGAGGAAATGCAGAATATTCTGAGGAATGGACAGGCACTGGTGTAAAGAACATCAGACATTCCATGATATCTTAGGGCTGATCTTGAATTTCATGATGCATACTTGAAAATATTTTTTGTTAAATTTTGTGTATATTTGAGAAATGTAGGTAAATTATTCATCCTTGTTTCAAACAGCAGGAGATATTGCAGTTAATGCAGTGATACTTTGACTATCAATAGCTCCTGGGTAGGTGATGAATTTTTTTCCCTTTTCCATTGCTTTCCATACCATATTCCAGGGTGCTTGTTACCACTGCTTGGAGTGTTGTAAAGCCAAAAGCACAACCAAAGTTAACAGCAGCAACCATCTTATTTCCTTTCACTTTGAAATACTTAGAATAAAATATTCTAAAATGCTTTTAAAAATTTATTCTGACAATTTAACTAAATGAGGCAGAAAGTACCTAACTAACTTTTGTTGTAGCTTCTTCAAGGTAAATGCTGCCTTACACAACTTGTGTTTCAGATTTTTTTTTTCCTAAACTGTTTGAATGTTTTGATGCTTTTGTAAGAAGCCACACAAAATTGATAATTAATAATTAAAACTCACTGTAAGTCACTGTATTAATTTGATGTGCTTTAGAAATGGAGATTTTGAGATAAATCAGTTGCCTGAAATGTTTAAGCTCTGAGGAGCTTTTAATTTTGGGGGGTTTATATGTAACTAGAAGCAAGTACAAACGTATTTGAACTTCTGTAGTTGTTACCTTAAAGGCTGTCCCTCAGATCAGTTTTAGGGCATTGTTCCCACTCCCTTCACTGTGCATTGCTCGTTGTTGTACTTGTGTTTTTAGAGCTGTAGTTTTCAGCCATTCTGATCAGTTTATCCTTGCATGTTCACTGTCCTGGTTGCAGCATGAAGCGTGCCAGTTCTCTGAATGTTCTTAACATGGGTGGCAAGGCTACTGAAGATCATTTTCAAGTAAGAAGCCCTACAATACTCTTATGAAAATAAATACTGTTAGTAGGGTTTGGGATAAAAAGAGTGTGATAAATAATAAACCAGCAACCTCACAGTGATTGTAAGGTGTTTGAAGGCTGTGCTTAAGGCATCATTCTCTGACACTTTTGTGAATCATGATTAATTTTAAGAAAGGGTTCAAGTCCAGCCAGGAAAGATCATTATCTTTTATGGTACCAAACAGTCTCTGGCTTTGGACTTCTCTTACAGTGGATATAAAACTTACAGAATTTCACATTCTTTCAAAACCAACTTAAAAATGCAAGAACTGTTAAAGCCCAATATTTTCAATATTTTTTTACTTCAGCTCCTTTATTGCAAAAAGCCCTGTCATTGGAATTGCTGTATATTACCAGCTGCCCTTAAACACTTCGGTTTTTGAGGTGGCACCAGAGCAGTCTCAAAAGTTTGTCTGATCTTTGTTGTGCTTCTGCTAATAGAAAACCTTATTTTGCTTAACTGTTCATGGTGTGCCCAAGTGCTACTCCTCGTTGCCTGTTTTTACCTAACAAATCACTGTTTAAATTGTCAAATGAGTGAGCAATGTTGTTCTAAACACTGCTGTGTGTTTTACTAACACAGTAACTGCTACTAATTTTAGGAAGATAAAATTGCTTCTGTACTAACGAAACTGTAGGTGAGGATCTCCATCACTGTGTGTCCTAAAGTAGCAGGAAAGCCCCGGCTGTGCCTCTTGTACTCCCCAGTGGTGTAAAGGTGTTGGAACTGTATGATCCCCAAAGAATGTGCTGCAGAGTTTCCTGTGGTTGGAAGTGTAAGCAGAATTTTGCTCAGGGTGAGGTTCAATCAAAACAAATCCACGGTAAAGCACAATTCTCTGCAGCAGCAGTGCCAAGGGTGTCAGAGAGCCATGTCCCAGGTGTCCCTGACTGGATGGATCCTCAGTGTGTGTTTAATTGGTGTGACTTCCAGAGGAGGGACTTTTTTTTGGTGTGTAGAAACAATAGTAAAATAGGTTCTTTCTTCTTGTGAACTTTTGTAGCTCCTCCACTATACACACCTGTGGCAATTCCCATACATAGGCTCTTATATTTCTGGGAAGGCTTAGGCTAGATTGTAAAGCTGTGTGTACTTTATAGTATGGCTAGTTAAAAACTGGGGAAGATGTTTATTGGACTCTAGAAAGCATCCCCTTATCCAGCATGAACAGTTCTCAATAGTTCCTTATATTTGTTCTCATTTGTTAAAACTAGTACTTTGTTTGTTTGCTTGAACTATCTGGACATCTGCTTAATTTCTTTGTTTTTTTCCCCTTCACACAGGAACGAAATAATTGTCTGACAGACTCGCGAGCTCTGAGTGTCAGTCATTCTGATCTGGTGCATTGAGATTTGGGACAGAAGCTAGCTAATATTCCTGTGTGAATAAAGAAGCACTGAGACCTTCAAAGCTTTGGTTCCTCATCCTTGTCTATAGGAACACCTAGTTTGTAGATGTTTTTTTCCCAATGGACTGCTGGTTTTACTTTTTAAATAGGGATAATTTTAAACACAGCGTTAGTGAGTGTTTCCTTCTAAGGCAAAACTACAGATATGTATTGCTCATTGCACTGCTCCCGTTCATGCTACTTACATAAAGTTCTTTAATAAATCTGACTGTTACAGCAGCCAAAAAAAAAAGCAGAAATACAAACACATTCAAAGCGTACCAAAATGAAACGGTGTTGGAAAATGTAAGCAAAATTAAATGTGTGGCAGTAAATACTTACAGTACTGGAATGAGAAGTGGATAAATTTATGTGCATTACTGTAGAAATTCCAGTTGAGCATTCTGTAGTGGTGGGGTTTGCCCTTGCACCACTGATTCTTGTAATGGTAGAAGCCTTGGCTAGCAAAACAGTGCTTAGACACGACTGACTAAACCACTAGACTGAGCTATTATATCTTACAGAAGTGATGGCTGGGGGTAAGTTACATTTAGATAGAATGCATAGCAACAGATGTGACCATAACTTTTTTGATATCTGTAAGTCTTAGGGCACAATAATAAACGGATATAGGATGGTTTGTGTACATCAGGAGAAATGGAAAAAAAAACCTTTACTTTGTGTGATTGAAGAATATTCAAGTTTTGGACTGCAACTGTCCCAGAGCAGCTGCTGCTGCTCTCAGGGAAACATCGAGCCTCAGGTTGACTTTCTTGCTTGTCCACTGGAATTCACAATCCCATTCTCTGCTTGCTGAAAGTGCCCAACGTTTCCTTATGCTGATCCCAAATCCTGCCTTTCTTCACACCAGCTGGTGACAGCAGAAGCAGGCACTTGATGCCAGGATGTCATTCTGCAGGGACCACTCCATGCTAAGGGCCCCCGTGGAAGCACTCAGTGGCTGTAAGTGACCTGTGTGACCACATATCCATGTTAAATCCACTTAGGTTAATATATATATGCTGTCTGTATACAGGACTGCTGCTGGAACAAAGTATGTATGTTTTAAGGATTTCATAGACATTAAGATTTCCTTTTGCTTTTCTGTAAAGCTTGTAATTTTGTTCATCTTTTGTAAAAATTCCTATTCGTGTGAAGTTGGATGAGAAAGTAAAAAAAAAAACCAAGCAGTGTATGTACAAATGTATTTGTGGTCATAGTTGTGAGTCGGAAAAATGTTGAACAAAATTAACTTTGGGAAAAGCTGGAAAATTCAGTCAAGGTCAGCACCAACTGAAGGAGGTAAAATATAGGAACATATGCAAGTTTTAGTATTTGAACAGGCTGTGAAAAGTCATTAGAATTAGTACTTAGTAGGAATTTTTGACTAGGTTTGCACCTGGTTTTCAGTTGGTTACAGTAACAGATGCAGAAGTTGTCTGTGTAATGCACTTAACAATGTTTACCAGGAAGTACCGTCTGAGCATCTCTGCAAAGGAAGCTGCGTGTGGTGCACCTGCTTTAGAGACAGTGTAGGAATGGTGAGAGATGATGCTGCTAATAATTATGTAGAAGTTTTAGCACATAGTGCAATTCATTAATGAACTTGAGCAGGAACAGGTTGTTGCTCTGTTATCTTAACAATAGATACTCAAATAATGTTGACTCTTGAGTTTTAATCTTTTTATTAAGAGCTTTTTATATTAAAAAAAATATGTAATATATATACTTCTTTCTTCTGCCCTAAAGTAAAACGTGTTCTGTGCCCCCACTGGTGAACTGGGCTCCCTTGCACAAAGGCAGACTGAGCTGGCTTTGCTAAAAAAACCGTGTGAGGCTGCCAGCTGTGCCCTTGTCCAGCCCCTGCTCCCCTTGAAGTCTGGCTTCCAGAAAAACTATTCAGTCACAAAACTGTTTCAGTAGTAAGGAATTACTTAAACTGAAGGATGTGATTTCCACAGTCATCTTTCAACATTGAAGCAAAATGATTTTTTGCAACCTCTCAAGTCCCAACCCTGTGTAAATAAGCAATAAATTATGTAACCATAATTGCCAAATGACAATGTACAGTAAGTTTCAAAGTGCAAGACTGTGGTATGTTAATAGTGATAGTGAGTGAGCTTTCCTGGTCAAGATCTTGCTGGTGGTGGCATTACTAATGCTGTGCTTTTAAATGTTTTAATTCTTTATATAGTATTTTAAAGTGTGATGGAAGGTTAAGTTGTTGAGCTAATGCATTTTAAACAACTCTTATATTTAAAAGGTTCATTTATTTTTCTGAGAAGAAATAAATTTCAAGACTTCATTAATCCATAAATCCTTGACAGTAGTAGTCAAGTCCTTACTGTTAGGAGCCAGTGAACTGTTAGCAGTTTGAGAATTTTTAAAAAACAAAAACCAAATTAAACTCGACCTTCCCTGTGTTTGACTCATGTATGAGTTACTGTCAAGACGTGGTTTGTGTGCATTTATATTTCAGATGGGCTTCCCAGTTCACTTTTACACAAGATTTTCTTTCTGGATTTCCTTTTGTAAGGTTCAGGTATAGCTAAGTCTGCATAAAGAATATATCCAGAATATCCAATAGTATCATTCTGGGATGTCTTCATCACCAAACTAAATCAACAGCTCCAATGAAACACAAAAGTGGAAAAGACCTTCAAAACTGACCAACATCTTGTTAGGAAAACTGCAGCCTTGGTACTGTGGTTGTTTTTAACCTGGCATTTTTATCCTTCACTGAAATTTTAAGAGTGAACTTGAATAAAAATGTAACAAGGACTCCATGTTAGGCCTCAGATTCTTCCACAAGCAGTGGTGAGTCTGGGTGTACAGCAGGATGTGGGATGAATGGTACATGGAATTGTTACTGATAGAAAGGTGCCTGTTGCCCTTCTGTCTCTGGTTATTGGCAATATTTGGTTTTGAGTTTAGATCTTACTCAACAGTCTTGTAAAATGAATTGTTTCTTGATTTGGTCCTCTTCTGGAGGAGTAACTGACCTGTTGCTGTGGTGTGTCTGCACTTAACACAATGCAAAAAGAATCAGTTCTCTACAGTTTGTACTTTTTCTTATAGTAAATGACACCTTCATCCCCAAGCACTCCTGAATCATAGTAAATTAAAATGGTTTTGAGCTTGAGAAGTATTTGTACTTAAATTGTATCATTTGAATCCAGAGATTTTGCAAATGGTGTGGTTCTGTTGTAAATATCTAGTAAAAGGTGTGTGCACTGACAGTGTGTTCACAGTAGTTGATGAGTTGAAGTTACTTTGGTTTTTATTATGCAGGTCACATGTTGTGTCTGAAGGCTGCTAAGAGTGGCATTTTTGGTCACGTTAGTCTGTACTGAGAGAATAAATATTAACAGATGTGATGCTGAGAAGTTTAGTTTCATTGTCATCGATTTACAAAAGTACACAGGGGGGTTGTGTGTGTGTAAATATTTAGAATTGGGGAATATCTCAAACATTTACATTGGATTAATATTTTCCCCTAAAACCATTCACAATTGTGCCAGTAGACTGAATAGTTAAGGTGAGTTGTTAAAAAACCTGAAACAACAAAGCAAGAAGCCAAACAGAGTGTGGGGGTCTGGTAGAGTTCCAAAGCTGGGAGGGTGCTTGTGCTCACAGTGAAATTGCAATACTTGGTTACTTCTGCCTGTAAATGAGAAATGTTTAGGGAACCATAGTTTCTCCAGTGTCATTTAACATTTCTTTTCAAAGTGTAAAAGAATATTTAAGTAGTCTTGCAGGATAAAGACTTAATACATTTTAGACTGTAAATCTTTGTAAAAACTACTTCAGTTTTTTTGCTTGTATAGAATACAAATCTCAGTTGTGAAACCCAAAGATGAATAAAGCTCTATAAAGGGAAAGTTCTTAAATTGCATTTATTAAAATTTAAGCACATGTCAACACTTTTGACACAAGGCTTCAGTAGACAGGTGCTGTGTCTGGTTCCCATGAGGGTTTGCAGCCTCAAAGCTGCACTTGGGTCAGATGGACATCCTGGGCTGTGCCTGGGGGTGGGACTGAGGCACGGGGTAGGAACTGGAGTGACTGAGTGAAGCTGAGCTTCAATGGGACTCAGCTGGATTTGAGATTTCAGGGTTTGTGTGTGCTCATGAGCCAGGAGACAAACTGTCATGTTCTCTGACTCAGCTGGAGAGAAATAACAACAAACCAACAGGATAATGACAGAACACTTGAGCAGGTAAAATGTTACTTCTGTTTGTTGGTAAAAGTGTTTTTCACCAGGTAAACTGGAACTTTGATTACAGACTCATCTGTGACTTTTAACACTTCAGAGCCATTCCTGCAAGCAGTCAAGTTGCAAAAAAGAGTGATCAAAATCTTATAGACTGAACCTTCAGAGGTTTCACAGTGTTTTGGACGTGGCTCACAGCAAGGCAAACTCCTGGGATTGGAGCCCAGGATTTGATGAGGTTTTTCTGTAAATGAATACCAGGGTAGGGTTTGATGACTCTCATTAATCAGCTACATCTGTCTGTGGCTGCTTTTCCCAGTCAGCACAATGGGATGAACATTACCTTGGCTGCAGTTCCTGTCCACATACACAGGGCAGGAAGAGAACTGGAGTGTTACTTGTGCTGTATTAGTTGATCTTTCTTGAAGTTGTTATGAGGAGGCACAGAAGGTAAGGGTTTGAAGAAGGAGGTGGCCCTGTCTCTGAGCTGTGGAACTCTCACTTTTTCTCTAGAGTACACAAAGGCTTCTAAGCTTCATGGTTGGATTTTATTAAAAAATGCTGTGCAGTCATTTCCAAGTACAGAGAATTAAGACATTTTAGAAAAATAATTTGGACACAATTTGTGCTCTTTGCACATGGGCCCCTGAGACATCTGAAAGGGTTGCAGAAGGCCCTGAAAGCAGCTCATCCTTTCTGCTTGCTTATGGTCTCCTTCCTTCAGCTCCAAGCTGTGCCTGTTCTCCCCTGGCAGGATCTCTTTTCCTTGAGTCATACTCAGTTGTCCCTTGAGCACTCTACCACAGTTGCAGCTGAGGCAGTTTACAGCCAGCCAAAACTTTTCCTTTCAGCTGCCCAGCTTCATGCTTCCACATGAAAAGATGGATGAATGTCCTGAAGGAGCGTGACTGGTGAAAGGCAGAGGAAGCGGCTGTTTCACAAACACAGGGTTCCTTGGCCAAAAGACAGACCTAGGCACTGTCAGTTCACAAAAACATGGAGTTCTTGTCTGGGCCAGCAGCAGGAGGAGGGAAAACATGAGAGCTTGGTGAGCGTGTGAAACCAGTGAGCATCACTCACTGATAGGAGCAGGCACCCACAGAACAGAGGCCTTTGGACAGTGTAACTTCACCTGGCTTGCTTTCACATGGAACAGAGCAATGGAAAAACTTAGCCATAGGAAGAGTGGATGTTATGGCAGTGGTCTGAGGATAGCAGAAAAATGTGACAAACAGCACAAAGACGGGAAGAAAGCTGTAAATGAACAACAAAAATCACCTGAGAAGAACACTCGCATCTGAATGGATGAAAAAAGCTGAAGGTGCCCTTCAGGATCACAGGTGAGCTGAGAGCCCGGCAGTAGGGACACAGGACATGAGAGGCAGCAATCCAGAGGCCAAGAAGAATGCTGATCCAGCAAACACACAGGGCAGAGCATCAGGAAGAACAGAGACCTTGCCCTGAGGCTACACAGCTTCAGCAATGGGCAAAGAAAACAAGGGGATGGGGGATGTGGTTTGCTGTCCTTCAAATGAAAGAGGCTAAAGAGCTTTTGCTATGAAGTGAAGGGACTGGAAAGCAGGAAAAGAGTGGAAGTGAACCATTAGAATAATTTTTTAGAGTGCTATGAAGCCAGATACCCTCATTTAGTACAAAGGCATTGCCATTTTAATTTTCTTACAGTAAGGTGTTAAATACCTTTATGGTATTATTTTCTTTAAAATTTTAATAACAAGTGGTTTTAAAATAGGACAGCTGCTTTGTGACAAAGAATGGCTATCTTTCATTGGCAGCATGAGACCCAGAACCAGCAGCAGGCAATATAAACTGGTTCAATTTCAAGTCCCTTTGGGTCTGGAAACAGATAAATGCTGTTTCTAGATGAGCAGGCTATTAAAATAAAATTAGACATCAGGTCTCCCCCATCGTGGAGATTGCTACATCTCACTCCACTGGGCAGCTTCCACCAGCCCACAGCTTCCCTCTCTCTCAGAACCCTCAGAACTCTGCTCACAAGGAAAAGCTGAATATCCAAGTGTAAAAAGATCATCTTTCACAATGTAGACAAAGCTAAATGTAGTCATACCATTGTTCAAATACTTCAATTTCTCTCATCTAGGAAGAACTACATTTCACTGGTAATTCTTCCTGAAGCAAAGTTCTGGTACGTTTTTGGAGCAAGTTGCTTTGCTATGAAAAAGGGTTATTTTATTCCTTTTACACCTTCCAACTGTACTGTGTAGCAGCAAAAGGATGGAGGGAGATGAGGAGCAAACACTACACTCAAAGTCCTCACGCTTCCAGCGCTGTGTGATGCTGCTCCAGGTGAGGGGCCAGGCAGTGATGTCCGGCTGACCATCAGTCTCATCAGCAGCTGGTTGGACCAGGTTATTCCAAGTGCTGGAGTGACTCTGCTACCCACTATCCTGTAAAGGAAGTATTACACATTTCTGCATGCATGGATTTCATATGCAATACCTTCTATTTTAACAAAACTGCACTAGAAGACATAATTTACTGTTCTCTCAACGTGTATTGAAAATTATAGGTCTTTGAAGACAGAGGTGACAGGGTTTACTCTACAGGGAGAACCTAAATTCTCCCTTTAGCAAGGAAACAGCTGCAAGAGAAGTGCTTCTATACAGAACAGCTGTCATTCTTTCAACTACAGCCAGGGGGAATACCTCCCTCCGTCTGGACAGGCCTCTCTTGCAACAGGAAAACCACAATAGAAAAATGGTTGAACTTTTAATATTTGAAGTGTGTAAGTGTTAGCCTTGGATTCCATTTGCAGGTATGTTTAGAAATGTTGGGTAAACAGAACACTGTGTATGTATGAATTTCAACCCAATGTTTAAAACAACTTTTTTCCCCCAGGAAAAAGTGCAATTTCTCCAGTAAAAGATAACCAGGCAAAAAAATAATAATTGAACCTTATCTTTGTTCTGTGTCAGGTTCAGAATCTGAAGGACGCAGTGAACTTCTCACAAACACCCATTTATGTAGCAGCCAGCTTATGCAGTAAATCAAGGTCATAGTTAGGATTCAAACAACAAATTCATACATTTGAATCTTGTTAATACCTTTGTGTCAAAAGTTACTACTTTGGGTTTTTTCTTAGCTCACTAACAAAGCCAGCTGCTAGGGCTTGGTTGCTATATCTTTTAAGCAGACTGAAGATGCACTCAGTTATATCAGGAACAAGACAAGATGCAAAAATTCTCTCATGTAAGCAGGTACTCAAGCCATTAACTCCAAGGAATTTTTCCTGCTAACTTGTGATTAGGGATCACAATGTAAATGTATATGACACTTTTTTCCCTTTGCAGCATGAGTTAGTGCTGATCTCCAGTAAATTCAGTATTGCTGGGTAAATGCCCCACTGCTCTTCACATGATCTTGTAGCTTACCCTGGACTGACACTGGTTCAGAACTGCAGTGTTTGTCACACTGTGTGGATGACTCACCTACAACTGCACTGAGCAGCTTCTGACTCGCTCACTGCATCCGTCACCTGAAGCACAAAAACAAGGTTTGCAGCTGACCTGGGGTTCTGGGTTTGTATTTAGCAAAGCAGGAGGGCAGGGAAGGGAGCCAAGGCAAGAAAATCCAAGTTATCAGAGCATATATTAAGCCAAGTTAGAAAACACTTATTCTTTCAAGGCAAACTAAAGTGGATTTGGGAATTACAAGCAAATTACAGTGTTAGAACTAATTAGCAACCTACAGTTTACATTAATTAAACTACTTCTAGATGCTTTGTTAAAAAAAACCCCAAACCACAAACTCCCCACATTCACAAAATTGTTCCAGTGCTGTAGCTGGAGATAAAAAGTACAAAAGCTCAGATCTCCCAAAAGTTCTCAACGATTTCACTACCTTTGAAGTTTGAAGTTTTTTGGTGGCCTGCCTTACCCTTTCCCAAAGCCACATTTGGAGTGTGAATGCTTCACCTCTGGCATTCATTCAGATGCTCCTTCAGTTTGTGAGGGGACTAAGAGCATTGTCTTGCCTTGTTTTCTCAAAAGAATACTCTTTGTGACCAGTATCAGTGTGGCCTTGTTTTGGTCCAGCTCAATCAGTGCATGCACTTTAGTGCTTCAGTAATCTCAGCAGTTACACAAAAATGCTAACTTCCACGGAAATGCAGCAAAGTCCCTGGTGCTTCACTGTCTCCTGGAATATAATTGTGCCTGCAGAGCTCTCAGAGCAATCCTGCTGGCAATGGCATTTGAAGCCAGTGAAAAGAAAGAGCTCTGTTATTTTGCCTTGATGCTCTGTGCAGCTGCTATACATACCTATTTCTGTTAGCTTTAGTGGACAACTTTTGAGAACATTAACAGCCTATAAAAGCTTAAATAATAAACTTTGAGTAATTAACATTTACTGTAGTACATCAGTTTAAGGAAGCTTCAGTTTCCATCAGTCAGCTGCTGACAGTGGTAAATTTACACAGATTGCTCCATCACCCTCCAGCCATTTATTAAACAGTCTCTATAGAATAAGAAGCAATTTGATATCATACCTGGTTAATGCACATGATGGGAGTCCTGAACCTGGTGCTCAGGCTGTGAAGCTGTGCCCCAAAGGTCTGCAAGTAGCGAGCCTTCAGAGCAGACTGGGCAGGGCCGAACTCGCAGCGGAACAGGGCGGCGATGGAGTCGATGACCACGAGCCGTGCCATGCCCCGAGCCAGCAGCAGGGACAGTCTCTTCGTGATGCACTGCTGGAAGGTGTCCTGCCACACACACAGACACTGACACAGGGCAAAGAACCCTGCTGGGACAGCAAAAGACTGAACTACAGCAACCACCACTGCAGCACGAGCTCAAGGAGTTTCAAATCGTGAAGGCAGCTGGTGGGTGTCTAAGTCTCACCAGTAACCACATCTGGTGGTTTTACTGAGGATAAAACTCAAGGGACAAAACTGTAACCTGCATTTATTTATCTGCAGCTCTGACTTTAAAACCTCAAGGGTGTAGTACTACATGCCTGATCTGTTCCTGTTTTCATAAAGTAATATAAAGGGCTGGAATGGACCTTAAAAATCATCCAGTCCCAACCCCCTTGTCATGGGGGGGCTCCTATGAGGTCTCCATACAACCTCTTCTTCTCCAGGATGAACGGCCCCAACTTTCTCAGCCTGCCTGGGGAAGGAGTGGTTCTCACTGAAACACTCAGGACACGAGACTATCATTAAATGTTCCAAACCAGTTACAGACTGTGCTGCTCTTCAGCTAATGACCCTTTAACAGTAAAATACTGCCTCAAATCCATACTGATCAAGAAAAACATTCTTTGTGCTACTACTTACCAGGTCTGCTGCCTGCTCAACAAAAATACTGTTTCCAAATCTGATCTTCTGTATGATTTCACGTGGAACATCTGCACGCAGTTTATGCTGTTGATCTATGAGCTGCTGCAAACGTTTGCTTGGGAACACATCTTCTGTACAAATGTAGACAGCTCCTGCAGCCCAGGAAACCACAGGGCTGTTACATACAGTTTTCCTAACAACACACAAACTACATGAGACATTTTGCACCTAAAAGCTACACATATGATCCTGGAAATTAATGTTGGGTTTGTTGGGGTTTTTTTCACAGCCATGTTGAATCAGTGATGAACAAAAACCCCAATCCTGTGAGTTCCCTGCAGTTGCCTGGTCCTTCCTTCAGCACCAGCTGGGACAACTGGATTTTGTATTCTCTACTGGGTGACCCTCACTGTGCACAGCTGTGGAGAACCTGATCACCTGCCCTTGGAGATCAGAAGTATCACAGTTTATCCAACCCACAAACAGAGTGACACTGCATAGTCTGCCTGGTTTGGTCAGAAATCCAAAACACAACACTATGAATTTCATGCTAAAAAACCTGTGCTAACTTGTGTTGAGACAACAGTTCCTAAGTAAAACATTCTGGCCTTCTCAGCTACCATTCTTATTTAAGCTGACTGCCTTTTGCACAATGTTGCTTTAATGCTGAAAGACAGGGATTTCTCTACCATGAATTGTTGGGCTCACAGAGAAATCATCTGCTTTCTGAAAACCAGACCTGCATTAAGCAGAATGTCACTTGTCCTCTCCTTGGTTTACTTAAAAAGGATGGAGTGTCCATTTTGTCAGATTTCATAGTCACTGGGGTTCTTCCAGATGCAGATTTCCATTTCTAGATAGATTGATGATCCATTGATTAAATAATTGTATTTTGATCCAGAGTAATTGCAGCATTCTGGACACTGAAAACAGTTACAGGTCCAACAAAACCCAAACAGAAATCAGCAATTTCATCAAATCTGTTATTCAGGCCAATAAATGTGTTATGCTGGTTGTTGACAAAAAAATACCACCAAAAAATCAACCAAACAGGAATAAAACCCACTAAAAGCCCTCAACCTCAAAAAGAACAAATTTTGATTCCTATGATCATAATCTGTCATGCACCAAACCAGTTTGTTACCAAGAATCAGTAGCAAACATTATTTTCTAATACAGAATTCTAATATGGATATTAATTTGTCCCATTATATTCATGTATTACTTATGAATATGGACATACAAAATAAATTCAGCCAACACACAAGTGAACACAACTGACATTCCTAGAACAGCAGCAAGATAACCTGGAGGCAAAGGAGGCCTTTGTTTACTTTCAGGATTTCTTTGCTGCCAACCTCCTTGCACTGAGACTTACAAACAAGAATAGGCCTAAATTTAATGAAGTAACTGTTTAAAGAAATGTATTTCAACATCACCACTTATGAGAAGGGAAGCTTCTAAGCAGTAAAAAAATGCAATGCAACATAATTTTAAATCAGTAGCAAAATCTTCCACTGGTAGTGCAGAGTTCTGCAAGAGTTTCTAAGCGTTGCTGTTCAAGTTTCCTAAAGGATAAAACTCCTCATATTTAACCTAAGCTTTAATTGCTATATTTCTCATGAGAGGCTCAACACAAGAGTGCCAAAAGGGTGTTGGGCACCTGCTTCTGTACCTCTGTTCTTTGATTTCAACACAAACAGGGAGAAGTGCAGGAGCATGGACAAAAATGTATTTGCATTCAAACTATGTGCAGCAGTTAGCAGCAGCACAAAAAAGAACAGAACAAAATATAATTGCTTCTGCTCTGATTAATGACATCATGTAATGTAAGCCATAGGCTACTCATAGCCCCTTAAGCAAGATCTAATTTGTGCAGTCCATGATTTTTCCACATGGATTGATACAGTTCAAGAAATTAGTAAGTTTTCCCTCAGTATGTTCCCCCAAATGGGAAATGAATCCATGTTTACAGTTCAGCACTTACCAGACTCTAATCCACCATACTTGTACGGATACTGCACACACAGGCACAGCTGCAAACAAATCTGAGTCTTCCCAGCAGAACTTTCCCCAGCAAGCTCTGTGATTCCCACTAAAGGAATGCCACCTTTTAGCAAATTGTCTAGCACTGAACATCCCAGGCTCAGCTTCTGGTGCTGGGAGGTGGAATGATCTTTATCTTGGTAGAGCTGAAGTGCTGCAGGATTTCGGAGTGTTTTTTAATGATTAAAAAGAAAAATGAAAGGAAAAAAGTAGTTTTATTTATTATTTTTCCAACACACAATGATACAAAATAGATGCCATATACAAGGTTAATACCTACAAGGGATGCTTTCTTTGTTCATGGAGAATTTTCCTAATTTAGCCTGGTCTTCCCCACCTCTTTCTCCCCATCAGACCTACTGCTAGATGTCTGTACAAAGATTGATAATTTACACTGAGTTCTTTCCTCCTCTCAAACTCTTCTTTTCCTGTCTCTGCCTCTAAGGTGTCCCTGAGGAAAGTAACACTCTGAGAGGATTTTGACAGCAAATGTTCAAGCATAGCAAATATGGAAATAGAAAGCTATAGCAGAGTATAAAACAGCAGAGCAGGCATCTGGTCAAAGCCTGAAGACACATGCAATCACAAGAAAATAGATTTTAAGTACAGAGTTGTCATTAAGAATTTGCACAGGAGGAGTTATTAGGTCCTGCTTGTTTTGGAATGAGATGTTTATGACAAATCAGTTTATGAAGCTTTTAATATACATATAAATTTTTCAACTAGTCTTAGTCCAAAAGGAGAATAGTGGGAGAGAGGAAGAGAGTGTGAAAGAAAAAGGAAATATTTTGTTCCTGTATTTAAGTGTTTCAGACTGGAGAAACATTTTGTCCTGTTTCAAGCAGGCTCAATCCTGGAAAATGACACTCATTCATTTCCATTCACCCTCAGGGGAGCTGTCTTTAGGACAGTTAAATAATTCACTACAGCATAATTAAAACACTTCCATTCTCATTTCAAACCTACATTACTGTAGGTCATTAAGGAGCCAGAACCATATTTTCTCCCAGTGACAATTATTTTGAGTTTAAGATAAAAGATGTTTTACGACCTGACTGCATTACCTGTGAGCATGCTGTTCCTTCTCAGGGTATGAGAGATTGTTTTCAGCAGGCACTGGATGTCTGCACTGGAGAGCTTCATCAATCTCTGCAAGTCTGCTCCAGAGAGGTTTAAAATCTCTTTTACTGATTTTATGTCAGCTGAAATAAGAGGAGTTTTTATAAATACTTTTGTCTGTCTTACTGTCAAAGTTTTCCCAATTTCTAATTCTCATATACTTGAGGTTTATCTATGCTGCATTCTTGTACAGTGGGGAGGCAACATTCACTTGGAATGTACCAACACAAGCTGTAAAATTGTTTGGAAAATTATTATTGAAGCATGGGCAAAACCCAACACTTTTAATTACTCAAAAAACTTCTTTATGAAATACTTAATTACAGTTCTAAAATGTTAGTGTCCATATGCCTGCTTATACCCACAAACACACAATTATGTCAAGGATGTCACTGTGGTGACAGATCTGTTAGTGAGACACTGGTAAATTAAATTACCTTTTTTCAGGGCAGCAATTGTTTTAGGGTTCAAGTCAAACTGGTCCCAATCCATCTCCTGACACAGCACAGCAATGAGCAGCACATCCCGTAATTATCTGTGATTAAAGTGGCTTTTATCACAGACACAGGCAAGAAAGAATAGGCATAAATCAGTGTCAAAAGTTTCCAGGACGTTTTTTTTCCATTTTAACAATATATTTATTAGTTATCTTAGAGACATAACAATTGTTCTGGGATTATTATTTTATTATGGGAATTATTGATACTATTATTATTTTATATATTGTTATTATTTTACTATGGGAAGAGTGTGGCCAGCAGGCTGAGGGAGAAGATCCCTCTCTACACAGCCCTAAGTGAGGCCACATCTGGAGTGCTGTGTTCAGTTCTGGGAAAGACTGGGAGCTACTGGAAAGGGCCCAGCAGAGGCCACAAAGGTGATGAGGGGTCTGGAGCATCTCTCTGATGAGGAGAGTCTGGAGAAGAGAAGACAGAGAGGAGGAGATCTCATCAATGCATATCAAGACCTCAAACGTGGGTGCCAAGAGGATGGTGCCAAACTCTCTTCAGTTTCACCTCAAGATGAAGAAGAACTCTGACACCCAGGGTGGCAGAGCACTGGAACAGCTGCCCAGGAAGGCCATGGAGTCTCCCTCTCTGGAGACATTCCAGACCCACCTGGACTCATTCCTATGTCACTCCTGTGTCACCTGCTTTAGGTGACCCTGCCTTGGCAGGGGGGTTGGGCTGGCTGGTCTCCCTTCCAACCCTGACTATTCTGTAATCCAGCCCTTTGGCAGAAGTCTTGTCTGATGGCTGTTTACATTGATCCTATTAAAGAATTCAACCAACAATCCCAGAGTTAAGAGCTATTGGTAGTTCTAATTGCCTGTAATTCTGCACAGTGCTTTTGCTCTGGACTGCAGCTCACAAACAAGCTGGGCAGTCAATTTATTTCTATCCTGTCAGTCTTCATACGAGGGTTTCATTTTCAAGCAGAAAAAAATCTCACACAAGAGCAATTTGGGATGACCCAGGATTATTGATGCATTGGACAGCCAAATATATATTTATTAGCTAAAAGCAAATTCAATATTAAATTGTAAAAATCTGTTTGTTTCTTGTAACGGCATTAAACAGCTCTTTTAATACTTTGGTCTAAAACACAGCAGTTTAGCACCATGGCTGCCTAGAAGAGTACTGTGAGGTTCTGAGCATTATTCTGATAAGCTTTATGAAGGATTACAGCAGACACCCAGGAGTTATATGAGAATACATGACTTTATGAACATTCCCTTTTTCAACATGGAGGGGAGAGGCTATAATGGGTCCTAATAACAGAATAAATCTAAGAGAGGCAAGTTACTTTTAAATAACACCCATTTAAAGCAACATCCTGAGAAGGTTTAGAAGCCGAAACTTACTAAAATCAATCATGATAACGATGACCCTTGACTGAAGGGCTCCAAACCATTGCGCACTCTCCACTTACAGGAAGCCGCTCCACGGATGAGGCACAGGGGAGAGCGAAACACCGGGAGAGGGTCACGGTGCAGCCGAGGGTGTCCCACAGACCCAGGGCGGACACACGGACATACGGACACACTGACACAGCGCGGGGCCGCCACAGGCCCCTCACGCCGTCACGAATCCCCCGCCGCCGCCACAGCCAATCAGCGAGCAGCTTTCCCGCGGCAGACCAATCAAAGCTCCCCTCAGCGACTGCCCCGGCAGAATAGCCAATGGCAGGGCGCCGCTAGTTCCCCTCCCGCTGGGCCGGCCGGGAGCGGCGGGGCCGGGCTGGGTCAGAGGCTCGGGCGGGCGCTGCGGCAGAGGCCGCGAGCTCTTTGTGGAGCCGCCCCTCTGCGGAGCCGCCCCTCGTGGCCGCGGGACCCGCGAATCGGTGTGGCGCTTCCGGGAACTCGGTGGACGCGGCTGTGGCGCCCGCGCCCTTCGCTTCCGGGGTTTGGAGCAGGAAGGAGGCGGGAATAGCACGCCAAGGGACACGGGATTGGCTGGCAGTCCCTTGGCGGGTGGGCGGGGCAGACGAATCTCTGCTTTCCATTGGTTGGGTGCCGTGTCCGTCGCGCAGCGCAGCGCGGCCATTGGGCGGCGGCCGTGCCCGTCCCGCGGCGGCGGCGGCGCGCGGGGGAAGATGTCGGGCGGCGACGCGAAGAAGCTGGTGCGCTCCCCCAGCGGGCTGCGCATGGTGCCCGAGCACCGCGCCGCCCGCAGCCCCTTCGGCCTCGACGAGCCGCCCTGGGTGCCCGACAAGGAGGTACCGCCGTGGGCAGCGCCGCCGCGCTTCCCTTTCCCCTTCCTTTCCTCCTTCCCTTTCCCTTCGCTTTTTAATTTCACTCAGATAATGGGTTAAAGGACGCATTCATGGGGCTGTCACTCCTTCTTCAGGGGCGTGCGGCCCCGTGGCGGAGATTTGCGAACGATTTGGTGGGCAGAAGTGTAGTGAACTGTGCAGCATTGCTTTAAATGTTTATAAATGTGGTTCTAGAGGCCGTGTAGGTTCAAAACTAATTGCATAAATTATTAAAGCAATAGGACTGAGTTAGAACAGCCCTTCTGGCTCCTGGTGTGAATGTTCGTAGTGTTAAACAGTCAGTGACAGTTCCGTCTGTTTCAGTTAACTTTGCTTTCAAGTACTTACCAAGTAAACAACGTGATGGTGATATTTTTAATTTCATGTAATGGGAGTTATTTGTTGTCGCTGCAGCCAGATGCACATACAACATAGAATCCATTGTTTGTTTATTTATTTATTGCCAGAGTTCTGTGGTGTGGACACACGCCAGTGTATTTAAATGTGACCGGAATGAAGATTTATTTTAGATGAGCCAGTGTGAATTTAAGCCGGGAGTCACCCAACAAAGCCGCGCTTTGGCAGATAGGGACGTGCTTGGTCTGTTTTGAATGGGAACACTGAGTCCTCCCTTGCTTAGGAATGAAGAAAAAAATTTTCTCCTCTTCCTGGTATCTCTTGAGGCAGAAAGTTCCGTGTAAAATAATAATAACAATGATAATTCTGGCGGCTCGCTCTGCCAGCACGGTTTGTGCAGCTCAGGCCAGCCTCTGCTGATATAAAGGGTGGGAGTCCTAAGTCACTTGATGGCTTGCCCAGAACAGCCTTTTTTTTGGAAAGTGAGTGTTCAGCTCGTTCTCAACAGGCGATCTGCTGCAGTACCTTGCGGGAATTTTCTCAGGTCAGTCTGTTCCATGCACAGAAAGCCTCCGGCCCCCAGCAGCAGCGGTTTCCTGCCTTACCCGGAGCCTGGCTAAGGTGAAATTTCGTGTCCTTTGCAGGACCGAGCTCCGCTGGCACCGCCTGTGCTCTGGGGTCTGGGTGTGTCTGGTGGGGCGAGCGCGGATCCCTGAGCTTGCAGCCAAGGCTGGGCACTGCTTGTGCAAGGGCTTTGCTTTGTGCTGCTCCTGCGGGAGTGGCTCCATCCCCTGCACTCACCTGGAATTCCCGACATCGTCTTCATCAGGGGTTATCCTTTGTGGAACAGTTCAGTTGAAATTAGTTTTGTCCCTGACCTCCCTTCGGAAGTGCAGTTTAGCCTGTCAGTATTCCGTGGTTACAGCAGACTTGTTTCATTAAGGAAAACAAAGTACCTCTAACGCAATTCTAATATGTACAGCCATCTTAATTCAACTAAAGATTGTTTGGGGATTGTGATAGCATTTATTTAAAGTAGATATATTATATATAAAGTTAGATATATTTAGAGAATTAAGTCTATATATTTTAGGTAAATCAGTCTGATGTGTGTTGTTAGTTTGAATTTTGTATTCCAGTTCTACTGTAGGTATTAATTCTCCTTAAAATTCAACTTTTCCCCTGTAGTCTGCTGGTTTATAGGCTGAGGGTGTTGAATTGTGACTGAATGTGCTCAGTGATATTTGCTATTGAGAGGAAGTGTGATAGAGGTAAATACTTAAAATGCATTTGTTAATGTAAGATTAAGAATATTAATTGTTATTTGCATTTGTGGCTAGTTATTTTACTAGCTTTCTGGAAGTACTTTAGAGGTCTGACATCCCTTTGGTTAACAATTGCAAAATATGTTACAAACTTTTTCCTTAAATAATGTAGGTATGTGACACACAGGTAAGCTTATAAATTCCATGTTTTTGTTAAGAACAATTAAATTTAAAGAGACGGGGTTATCTAGGCAATGAATTAGTTGAGAATGCTTATTCTTCTTACTGTGTCAGACATAATTAAAGTGTCTGTGTCCAAGACGAGACCTTGAGTGGTATTAACAAATGCGGATCTGGCTTTTCAAATCCATTGGCTTTTGCTGTGCAGCCAGTAACTCTCACAAATCCAGTAGCTTTATTTTTCTTATGTGAGAAATGTCAACTGGCTTATTTTTTTTAAATTAAGGCCACCTAAGAATTATGGCAGTTGGTTTTGTGCAGCTTATACAGCATTGAAATATAATTCAGTTTTTAATTTTTATGTTGTAAGATTATACAATCTTAAAATATCAGTTACTATGAACAATTTGAAATGCAAGGCTGAAGCAGGACTACTGAAAACTTTACTTTTGGTAATCTTATTTGTAATCCAGGTAATGAGGGGGATTTATGAAAGTCTGTGCTGAGCATCATTAAACTCGAGACAGAGCTTAAAATGTTGATCTCTGCATATGCCTTGCCTGACTCAGAATTTCTTTGTTAATCACCAACAGAGCTTAATTGATGATATTTCTGTTAAGGAAATCTTGGGCTAGAAGTTGAGTAAAATGTGTCAGTTTGCCTGCAGAAGTGGCCAAACCTCGTGATATCCAGCTGTGCACCAGATGTTTCCGTGGCTGAGGAACACTGTGTGGCAGGGTTCCCTGGGCTCTCCGTGGCTGCAGAAGGGAACTGAGCTGAGCTTTCCTTGGCTGGCTCCTCTCTTGGCTCAGGCTCTTGGAGAGGCACTGGTTGTGTGGCAGAGCTGCCCTTGGGCTCCTGGCAAACTCCAGGCTCAGGCAGTGTCAGAGAGCACCAGGAGCTGTGTCTGCCCTGTGTTTGCATCCTGCCCTTTCCCCCTCTGGCTTCAGCTGCCGTGGCAGCTTTTTTTTGTGCTCCGGGTGGGATTTCCCGAGTTCTCATTTGCAAAGGTTCACTGTGTTAAGGTGTGTCAGGATTCCTTACGGGTTTATATCTTCAAAAGGGCAGAGCAGTCGTTGGTTGCTGTAAAGTTATTTATTGTAAAGGCACATCAGTCTCAAAAGACAAGGAGTCCCAAGTGTTCAAGTCCATGCTAAAAGCTTTGGGCACAGAGTCCCGAGTATCAGTCAAGTCCCGGCTGGAGGAAGAAGCAGCTCCTGGTGCAAAGCCCTGAGAAGGCGAAGTTGCAGCAGCAGCTCCTCTCTTCCTCCAGATG
Source organism: Sturnus vulgaris (assembly GCF_052056855.1). Classification (NCBI taxonomy): domain Eukaryota; kingdom Metazoa; phylum Chordata; class Aves; order Passeriformes; family Sturnidae; genus Sturnus; species Sturnus vulgaris. The sequence goes on from NC_142248.1 coordinate 38,911,438, forward strand.
ATGATGATGGTGCTGAGGAGAAAGGAGAGAGAATCTCTCCCCAGTGCATGGATTCTTACTTACAAATTACCCAGTAAGCTAAAAACACGAATCTGAAGCATTTCTTCTAAACCTGTTAGAATTTTGGTTCTATAATACGAAAGTTTACACATAACTTGTGCATATAGCCTATCTGCTCTATCTGAAGAATGTAAGCAATATTCTTACTATATTTTTATTATCTCTAGAACTATGTTTTTGAGCTCTCACTGAACTTTTCACACTCGATTCTAAGGCTTTTGCTTTTTAAGGCACTTAAAACATATTCTTACTTATGAAACTAACTTACTTAAAACTTAAGCTTACACATCTATTTCATGTCTGTGTGGCTTAATATATTTTAATTTCTCTAAAGGTTTTTAATTCTTGCCTTGTGTTCTCTCTCTGAGGGACTCAGGGCTCTATTTTCACATTCCAACAAAGGAGCTCAGCCAGGTGTTCCCATGCATCACTTCTTGAATCATTCTGTTATTATTTATGCAGATAAAGTATGTGAAGTGTAACTATAGATTCCTGTCCATCCGTGGGATTTTCACCTCTGGCTGGATCCATGGAATTATGGAAATAAGTTATCACACTTGAGCAAACCCATGAGAAGCTTGCAGTGAAGCAGCTCTCTGTAATTTAAATTAATGCCAAGATCCAACAGCTGTTGGATGTTCTTCCATTTTCTTCTTGCTAGATGAAGTAATCTGATACTGCTCTTGGTGGTTGCATATGAAATGAATGTACTTGTGACATGAATTCTTATTTAATTTCTTGCTTCACATCTTTTTGTTTGAAGACACGAGAAGTAACTTGGACATTGTGCTTCCTTCTCTGTTAATGTGATAAAACCCCTCCAAGCAATAAAGCTTAATTCAGTACTAGTCACTCTGTAATTATGTCAGTGTATGGATGAATAGGAAGAATTCATCTTTCAAGATGTTCTCAATAAGTATCTTGTCCCAGGCAAGGTAGAAGTTGACATTATGCAGATGGTTCACTTGGTTCTGGTTACTTAAAGGAGAAATACCTCAAAGGAGCAGTATCTTGAGCTTGCTTGTGTCAGAACATTTTCCTGGGAAAATCCCATTTTGCAATGCAAAGGTGCACCTTGACTTGTGATTTATTTAGGACTGCTCTTTGAATCAGGCAGGGGGAATTCAGAAATATTTTTCTATCGTTTGTGTTATGTAAGAGGATGGATAATTTTGTTCCTTCCTAAAAACCACTTTTATGTTTAGCATAACATTCTGTATGAAATCTATGTAGGACAGTATTTAGAAGAGTTTGGGTTTGATCATTTTTTCCCTCTAGCTGGTGACTTGTGCTTTCTGCATTTTGGCCAAAAACAAATAAACATAAAACCCCAAGTCCCAACCTCCCTAAAAACCCAGTCCAGGTCAATGAAAAAAACCTCACCACCACCAAAACCCAACCAGAAAAACCCCAAATATTTTCATAAAGAAAATTAATTCGAACTCAGGTAAATTCAGGGCATACCAAAATTATTGCCAGGTCCAGCTCCCAGGCAAGCTATTGAACTACAAGTCAAAAATTAAAACATCAAGGTAGAGCAGAACAGGATAGTATCTGTAGAGTTCTACTTGTTACAGAGGTGAAACCTGGTGTATGCTGAAATTGCTTCATGCTGAACATTATTTATCAGTGAGTGTTGAAATCACCTTTTCTGCAGCCATTGTGAAAAGATGTGTTTGGATGCCGTAGTTCAGTGTTGTTTAAAACAATCCGGGAATACTTCTAGTGCTCTTTTGTGTGGGATTTAAAAACAGCTTGTAAGAAATTGTAACAAATTCTCCAGGTTGTAACAATTGTAACAAATGCTGCAAGTAGGTGTTCGTTCCACTGCAGTGACTGCCATTACCGTCTAATGTGTTAAATGTCTGTTTAGACAGCAGAGCCTTTCATATAAACTATTGCCAACTATTAACAAGCTTACACTTCAAAAGAACATGAAAAATTTCTGGAGAATTTTTAATTCAGCTGCTGTACTATTTTCTTGGCTGCAGCTGTTGAACCTGTGACAGTGATTGAGTATCTGCTGGAGCAAAAGTCTCTGAATAGAAGCTTTTGTAACCTGTAAAGGGTTAAGTATTTGAAATGTGTTAATTAAAGGCAAAGGATGATTACTGTGTGCTTAGCAAATAGCACCTGCTCGTTTAGGGCATGTGTTTAAGAGGACATTCTGCTGTAGTCTGAGATAGTCTGGTTTGAGGAGTTTTGGTTTCTAGAGTTACAAAACTTACTCCTGGGTGAGATGTCAGGCATAATTTTGCATTAATATTTGCAAGTAAATATAGGAAAAATTGCATTATAAGCCTCAGACACTGGGGTTTGATATGGTAGATAAAAATATGTAAAGTTTTGTTGAAAATCCATTGACCTAAGGGCTGGGTATTGGCCCTTTAGTAGGTGACTTTCTATACAGAAAATTTTGATTGTCCAGCAGTCACTGATCACTTCTGGTTGTTAATACAGGCAAAACTGTTACCCCTTAAACTCTACTTAGTTGCAAGGGAGAAACTCCTTCAATTTTTTTCTGTCATTTTTTTGAAAGGAGTGTGGGTGTAAGTTTGTTTTAGGAAAGAGATATTTCAGCAAGTGACTTTTTGTAGCTGGAATAAACATTAGGTCTTGGTGGTTTGGAAGAAAACCAAATATCTCTTAGCATGTTTCAAAAATGTGTGAGTATTGAGAGGATTAAATTGTGTAAACAATGTTTTGGCAAGTCAGCAGAGCATCGTAGTAGAGTAAAGTGAGGACAACTTACAGAAAAACAGTTGACTCTGGAATATAGGACTGTCTGGATAGCCAAACATTATCAAGAATGGTAAGTAATTCTGAGATGTAGTTGTCTGCTGGCAGGATACACTATTCATTAGGGGGAAGTTTGGCAGCTTTTTTTGTTTTGCAAATGGGAATGACATTATTTTACTACATCAATATTAAATGAAAGCTATCCATGGGTGAAAAGATAAAGGATGGAAATTTGTTGGAGGTGTTTCTTTATAGGGCATAATATAAAGCTCGTTCTTCATATACGATAGTAGAATTAAAGGTTTAAAAAAATTGTAGGCTAATCTTAATTTTTACTGTTTTCTAGTGCCCAAGATGTATGCAGTGTGATACAAAATTTGACTTCATAACTAGAAAGGTAAGAGAAATCAATGAAATATGAAGAGTAAGTAAAATGGACATCTCTTGAAAAGTAAACCAGGATTTGTCTTGAGTTTGGAAGAGAGAAATTCCAATAAAGTAGAAAGTGTAAGCTACATAATTAGGTTTACTGGATGAAAACATTAGCATTAAATTAAGTTTATTAATGGTAAGAGATCACTGTGTAATGCAGACTGGTGTGCAGAGTATGATACGGAGAATTCTGCAAAGCACCCTCCCAGAGAAGGCCAGCAGTGATTTTTAGGAAGGAACATCATTCCTTTGTATAATTATATTGACACTTTGTTAGCACAGGCTCATGAAAGTGAAAAAAGATGTGGGACTTGTAGTGCAGTGACATAGTTCATATTTTTTAATTTAATTGTTTGGAGGGAGAGGGAAGGAGAAATTTTAAACCAGATACACTTAGATGTTATACCAGATGACATGCTGCTGTGTTTCCCCTGTGTTAGCTGTGGGAAGCAATTGGAGGGAGCTCTGAAAAATAGATACTCCAGAGAATTTTGCAGAACGTTTGGAAGGAAAGCCTAACACTGACCAAAACTGCAGTGTTATCAGTTCCTTGTATCAAACTTCCAGTCTTACTTTGAGCCACAGATTAGTTCCTGCTTGCCTGGGAGTACTTGTTCTATCATGAGAACTTGCACCAGGAAGATCTGCTGGCACTGTCACACCCCAGCAGTGATCTGGAGCACAGGCCACTGGTTGCAGATTCAGAGGCTGTGAAACACACTGCAATACTTGTTCTGGTTTTGCAACTTCACTGGATTTGTGTTGTGCTGCCTCATACCTCTGATAATAGGAATAGCTTTAGGTTTTAAGTATGAAAATTCTTGTATTTTTTCCTTGGGAGAAACTTGAGAATAAGTTTTAAAAGAAAAAAATAGAATTTTCAGTTGAAGAAGAATAGAAGCTTCAGTTGAAGTTCTCCAAGATCTTTTCTCAGAAATGGGAAGGGACCTGGAAACCACTCTTCTCATGATTTTTTATTGACAGGGAGGTGAAGGATTTACTGGACACCAGAGAAGCCCTTTCCTGTCTTTTCTGCTTCAGAAGCATCTTTACAGAGTGCCAGCAAAGGCTTTGAGTGCTGCTGTTCGTATTATACTCAGTTCTTTGTGTCCAACCTTCAGGGATTCTTGTCTGCCACTGTAGCAGTTAATTTCTTCTGCCTGTCCCTCAACTCGCATATTTCACACCTGAGAAACTGCTGTAGTAACCTTACTGAATCATTCCCTACCAGTTTCCTTCGTCAATAAATAAAGGAAATGTTCTCTTGTGCTTAGCATCACTGCCGAAGGTGTGGGAAGTGTTTCTGTGACAAGTGCTGCAGTAAAAAAGTGCCTCTGCCTCGCATGTGCTTCGTGGACCCCGTGCGCCAGTGCGCGGAGTGTGCCCTGGTCTCGCAGAAGGAGACGGAGTTCTATGACAAACAGCTCAAAGTGCTCATGAATGGTAAGCACTCAGTGCTCACATGTGCTGCTTCTGTCTCGTTTGTATTCATTCAAACGTCAGTGAACAGCAAGAGCAATGCCTCTTGTCCAACAAGCTGCGGGTTTGTCTCCTCTTTGTCATGCCTCTTGAATTTCAGTTGATAATTTTGTGTTAGTGGTTTATTTAGAGAGAGGTTCACACTTCTTAGTCAATGTTTACACCTCTCAGTTTGTACTTCTTGGTCTTTTTGAAGAGTGATTTAATTAAAGACAACATTTTAATACCTGTGAGAACAGGTGTGTATGCAGTTGGCATTTTTCTTGAAATAATGCTTTTAATAATCCTTTAGCCATATTGCTGTTGCATTAAATAAGGATGAAAAATACTTTGGAGAAAGTTTTAATATTTTCAGACAAGACAGAGTGCTTGTTTCAAGCTTCATCTGAGAGCTTTGATCTTGTCCATGGCCTACAGCTGTGGTTGATGGCAGATCATCATGAGTACTCAGTTTTCCATAGGTTTAAACCTTCACACAATACAATAATTCATGTCCCAATTATATTAAGAAAGCTGAAACTTCAGTTTTTAAAATATTCTGTGATGCTTCAGTGCCTTTTGATGATCTCTCAGCATGATGCCAGTGTGCACAATGGGTAAGCTAAGCCCCATGTGTCATGGGCATGGATGTTCCTGGGGAGATCCTGGGTTCAGAAGGGAGTGTATTCATCCTGGAGCACATAAATGATTCTTCACTCTGCTTTGCCATGAGGGCATAGATGAGTTTTGAAATCACATCTTTTAAACGGAAGACTTCTTTTTAGAGCTCGTCCTGTTTGATTCATGTTCTGAAGTTGTTTCTGACTTGCTGCAGAGCCACAGATCATAGTCAGAGACACAGTGATGGTGGCTGTAATGTCCTTGTGCTGTAATGTCCTTCTCCAGCCTTGACGCTGCTGTCTCTGTCTCACTTCAGCAGCACGGGGTCTGTTCTGGGGCTCAGTGAGCCTGAGTGAACTGGGAAGTAATGAAGTGAAACTCTGGGGCAGCATGGTTCAGGTTGTGGAGATGGATTGCAGACCATCTGGCAGGGCTGGATGTTATTTTCATTTCCCAGGCCAGCAGTATTGGGATTAGGTAATACAGGGAGCATGAGGCATGGAGGAAGTAAAGGGGTCGGGCATGCAGGGCTGCTTGGAATTCTGAGTCACTTCTCTCATGTAGCAACAGTGACTTTCCCCATGCCAAAGCAGTTTTGAGGGGGAAGAAACACAACATGAAGGCTGAAGTTCATTGACCTCACAACAAGACTGAGCCAGCCTTCAGTAATGAAAAAGAGAAGTCTTTACAGTTTCTTAAGCATAGAACTGAAGGTCACATCCTGCAATTAAATTGTTATTTTTTAATACATAAACAATCATTTGTGTTACAGTGACCACAGAGGGTCTTTAATTGCCTGTCTTTGCCACCTCCAAATCTCTTCTCATTTTAAAAAGATTCTTCTTGGATTATAATCTGCATTTCTACACATGGGAGAAATTGCATAGCATATGTGAAAGGTCCTGTAAATCAGAACATAAAGATCAGCTTTTTATACTTGTTTTGCTGCTGTTAATCAGTTTAACATTTCAGTTATTCTCTTATTTCACTCAATGCAGTGTATTAGTAACCAAAGTTAGCTATTCTTTCTGATACTAGAATGTTGCTTCTTGAGTTCTGTATTAGAATACTAAAATGTTTCTTTCCAGGTGCTACATTCTTTGTAACTCTGGGAACATCTGATAAATCTGAGCTCATGGTTTGTCGACTTTCCAACAATCAGAGGTGAGAAAGGTTGATAGAAATTGCACTTGTAAACTGTAGCACTGTTGTACTTACAGCTCTATTATTACATAGTAACCTACATATAAGAGTAACATGCCCTGAGGATATTGGAGAGAGTAATCAGACTGAAAGGATAGATCCAACAATACTGGAATGTTTGAATTTACTAACAGTGTGGATCAGAATGTCTTAGAAGGGTGGAATTTCAATGAAAAGTAGTATTTTCTGTTTGATTTCAATCTGTCCTCACCCCAAAGAACACATAAACAGCATCACTGAGAGATTGTTTTATTTTTTCCTTTGATTTGGACTTGATATTGTAGAAAAAAAATTGAAAAAACCCCTTTTTTTTCTATTATGTAGATACCTGGTTTTGGATGGAGACAGCCATTATGAAATTGAAATTATACAGATTTCAACTGTTCAGATACTTACAGAGGGATTTACTCCTGGAGGTAAATTTTTCCTTTAATATAAATGAACTATAAAATCTGAAGCTGCAGTTATTGAGCAAGACTGAATGCTAGTACATTCAGTGTGTAACTGTTGGTTACAACTGCTCTCAGAATAGAGCAAAATCTGTGAGACCTTGTCCCATGTGGCTGCTGGGATTTGGGGGAACACCTAAAGATTGAGATGTTCCCCTACGGCCTTAATGTGGGAGAGCCTCTTGATAAACCTGAGTAAGGGTGGTTGTCATCTGTTCTCTGGGGTATATACAAATGTTTACTGATTTAAGAGTTCATAGGAGGGAGCTGTTAATTTTTGGTGGCTTCCATTTCAGAATCCAGCTGGGATTTTGCCTTGACTGGTACAAACATTGTTAACAGAAGGAAATGGGGGAGGGGGAGTAAGTAATTCAACTATGCTTTCTTATTTCATTCAAGATGAAGGGGTGGCCAAACAAAGCTGGTAACATCTAAACTGGAGTGCAGCAACTTACTGCCCCATCTCTTACCAGATTTTAGAGTATTTCAGGATGAACCTGAATATGATTTGACTGAAATGAGAACAAACAAGGTCAGGAATTTCAATAATTGTTCTTTATCAACACTTCTGTCACTGCTGGGTTTTTCTAATTGCACAGCCCATCTGTGCATTATTCAGCCAGTACAGCATGTTAACTTAAATAAACTTACCTTGGTATTCAAATCAACCAGGTGTATTGCTGAGTCACTTAATGCTTCTGTAATTCCTTGTTCACTACTCTTCTGACTGCTTTATCTCTTTTCTGCCTGCCTTCCTTCTTGATGGTAGAAAAAGATATTCACACTTACACCAGCCTTCTGGAGAGCCAGCCTGTTACTGAAGGTATCTGCAGTGCCGTTCAGCATGACTCACCCAAGCATGTCATGACCCCTTCACCTCTTCTCTGCAGTGCTGATTATTTGCTTGATCCATAATTGCTGTTCAACTTGAGTTATGTTCAAGTCTGACATGTATCTATTCCTTCCCATATGTCTGTTTAATAAATCAAGAGTGAATGTTTTGTAACATTCTGGAGAACTATGGCACTCAAGGCCTTCTTTAGATCAAAGTGCTGTTGTCCATGCTGGGAGAAGGGAAGATGAGAAATGGTATCTGCAGTAGTATAGAGAGTTACAGGTCACCTGCTTCAGCAGGTTGCTGAATTGGGTATACTAGAAATGAATATACTCCCTGTGTGCTTTGTGGAAAGGCTTTGCACTGAAACTGTTAATTAATGGCTTGCTTTTACACAACTTTAAAAGAAAGGCCTCTTTGTTACACAAGGTGTGTTCTATCTTAGCAATGCCAGACATGGGCAAACTGCTCAAGGCTGTAGGTGTGATTTCCACTGGTTTATCTTTCAGGAAACCCTTAATCCATTATTCTGACCAGTAGGTGCAGAGAAGCAATTGATGAAGTTGAATTTCCATTTATTCTAGCAGAGTAGAAAACAGCTCTTTTATAAACCCTGCTGTGGGCTTCTGATTGGATTAGGTGCATTAACAGCACTAACTAGATTTGAGTTTGGCTTAGATTGTGATTTGTTTCAGCTCTTCAGATATTGTAGTAACAGCCTCTGTGCAGATACTTCTAAAAAGAGCTTTGTAAAAAGTGTCCTATGTATGCTGGTGCTGTTCCTAGGGCTTAGTTTATGCTCCACTGCTGCAGGAAGTAATGACAGTAAAGTATCATTCTAAAAGTTTGTGTTTAATGTCTGTATTTTTGCTTTGGTTTATCTTCATCTCTTCAGCCTCAGTAAGAGAGATACAAAGATGTTGTCACAGCAGTGTCTTTGGTAGCAATTTCCTTCAGGAAGTAAATTATGTTGCCAGCTGTTCTCTAGCCTTATGTAAGCATCACTCCCAACCTTTGCCAGGTTTGGAGGGATTGCTGCCTGTTGTGCCAGACTGCATCCAGCAGGACCTTGCTTTGCCATCAGTCTAATTGGACCCTAAGCCCACTGACTGCAGGCTACTGTATGAAACTGTGATGTCAGTGTCTTAACATGGTGATAGTAAATCAGGAGGGTGTTCCAGGTGTGTGGCGTTACCTGATGGCTGGTGCAGGTTCTGCCTTGGTGCTTGGCAGAGAGAATGAAACAATATGAAGCTGCAGGTTCCACTGCCTGGCACTAGGAGCTGTGGTCATGAGCTCCTCGGATCCAGCAGCTGCTTGTGCTCTGAACTGAGCACGTTTCTCCAAACATGCTCATGAGCTGGAAAACGTTGTGTTACTTAGTTGGTAAAATCTGCTGCTGTTCTGGATGTTATTTCTCTTTTCAGGAGGCAACACTCGTGCCGTAGGAATGATCCTGCAGTACAAGGTACCAGGGTCAGAGGAGGTGACACAGATGAAGTTTACTGCTGGTGAAGACTTCAACTGTAACAAGAAGCTGTCAGCAGCCTGGCTGGCAGCTATGCATAAGGTAAGCAAAGCAGCCAAAACTTAGACGAGGATGAAGAAAATCTTCACATGGGGTGTTTACCAGCACCACAGAGAGCATTCAGCCTTAGGAGTATTTCTATTATTTTTTATTAGGGAATTCAGGGCCTTGTTGCTTAGAAACAAGCTATGGCTGGGTGTAATGAACATGACTTTAACTTTCTGCACAGAGACCTGAAGAATTTATGCACTCTGAAGGGTTTCCCAAGATCTTATGTATGTTAATAGATGAAAAGAACTAAGAATTTGGCTTTAAACTTCCTTGGATTTTGTGCACTATGAAATACTCTTTGGAACCTAAGTTCAGCTAATTGTTTTTGCTGCTTCATGAAGGTTCAAAGAAGTCATTGATTTTTGGAAATAGAAGACTTTAGTCTTTTGGTGCTAGGCCTGCATGGGTAATGAAACTGAAGGTTCATATTTCCTAAGTCAAAAGTTATGGTAGGAAAAACCAAAGCAACACTCCAATCAGTCACCTGATCAATTGCTGTAAAAATTACATAAATGTAATTTCTAATGTATATGGGCAGGTTTGTGGCTCTTTGCTGCTTTATTGCCATTTTAGAACACCCCAGGGACCTGTACCCTAGCTTTTACTTCCTATCACCATGAAAGTGCATTGAGCACTTCCTGAATGCTAATACATGCCTCAGATGGAGGAAAATAGAGGAAGAATTTAAAGTCCTGGATTTAAAGGAGGTTTTTTGGAAGGGTAGGAAGCAGATAAGGTGGCTGCAAGTGAAACTGCAGTTAACACCGACATTTTCCCTTTCTGTTAGGCAACAAAACTTCTCTATGAGTCTCGGGACCAGTGAGAACTGCAGATGTGGCCTCCTGAGGGCACACACAGACACCAGCCTCCACAGACCTGCCTCTCACTTTGTGCTGATTTGACAGCTGGAAATATTTGCTGTTCTTGACTTTCTCTCATTCCAGTGTGGTTCATTATGTAAGAACTGGCAAATGCAATGTGAGTATTTTTTTGAACCATGAGTATTCACGGTAGTGTGCAATATGTATACAGTTAATGCTTTAAACAGCCTCACCTTTTAAGACTTTGTATATTTTGTCAAGCCTTTACTGGCACTTAATATGAAAGTGACCTGCACTACAGCTAATGTACAGCACAACTTTTATAGTAACCATTATATATACTGTTTGCTACAGGAAGCAAACAAATGTGTATGTCTCTTCTGCAGAGAATAGCTTTTGGGTCTAGATCTCAGGTTTTTCCCTCTATCCAAATGTTTAAAATCAATGTAAAAAAAATATCTGCTTTAGATATGATTTTATAGAAATCATGTGGATTTTTTTAAACATTTAAATATTTCACCAAATACCACCAGATTTGACTTACATGAACTTGACCTTGAAACTTCTGTAATAAGCTTCCAGAATAATTTTTAGTTTTGTATTTTCTTTTTTGGTAACTAGCTTTTGTTAATCTAACTGTAATGCTATCTGAAATTGTATACAATTTAATGTACAAATATGAATAAATTAATTCACTTATTTAAAAAAAAGAGGTGCTATTTAATTTTGTAATATAAAACTTCTTTAGTAACGGCCACCATGGTCTCTGAACTCTGAAAAGTTTCACTTTTTCTAAAGAAAACACCAATTTTAGTTCTAAGTTAATTTGTCCCAGTTGGAATACTGGGATACTAGTGCATAGGCACATCTTCAATGAAGCTGGTAAAACGAGGAGGAAAGATGTAACCTTGGCAAGGTACAATTAGTGCTTTCATGCAGACTCTCACCAAAGCCACATCTGCTGTTGAGACCTCTATAAAGAGAGTGGAGAATGCAGCCATGCCTTAGCAGTACTTTATTGTGCACATTTACATGTTCTCTGAATTAGTGTATCATAGGCTCTTGAAATCATCACATTCATGTAGCAAATTCTTCAACAATAATACCCTTTCACTTTTCACCACAATATATACAGTTAATGCTGACCTGTGGTAAAAGCAAGTTACAGCACTGCAGAAATGGATATATAAATTATACACAGAACTTGTACATGAAGAGTTAATCAAATTGCATACTGTTAAATGGGAGAAAATTACAAGAAATATGGCTAAAACTTATAACGGGAAATTCAAAATATACTTTTGGTATATAAAATCATGTACAATTAAAATTCCAGTGAAGTGCCTGTTTGTGGGGTTTTTATTTTTTGCTTGAAACTACAATGTAGTGGAACAGGTTATTGCATAACTTGCCTTGGCAGCAGTTGTAGGCTGCCAAGAACCACAGAAACTGTCCTCAAATAAGCTATTGCCTTTCTTAAATCCTTCTCTAAACCTTGTTCCTTTCTTCTCCTCAACTTGGCATCTACATGACCCTCTTTCTACTTCTATCCAGTCCTTCATATTTTCTTCTAGACTGACTCAGGCAGACTTCAGGTGACACATTATATCCCTTACCAGACTCTTACCCTTTTCAACTATTGCACTTTCATCCCTGCAGACATACAAATCCCTTAAGCTGCTGCAACTTCAGTACTAACTGTTGTGTCCAGGCTGGACGAGCTCGGGGGGTTAGTAGGGGAACCTTTACATTCGTAGAGGTAACACCGGTGCTATAGGCTGAATAATAATAAGAAAATAAAACACCAAGTGAAATATTGTGTAGGGACTTTGAGAAGTGTACAAATACTGTTGGTTTTGTTAGTTCTCTAGCTTGATTCTAAATGCAAATAATGCAAGATGCTAGACTAGGTAAAGCTTTTGTTGGGGTTGTCCAGACTAGGATTTAAGTGTTTAGCATGTTGCCACCTAAAATCCTAGCCTTCACCAAGCTTTGGTAACTACTTAATTATGCATGTAACAGGTGAAGATCTCATGTCCTAGAACCCAAAAAGTTGATCGGTAATGAGAACTCAACATTCACTGGTATTGAACAGAAATACCCAAAATCCCGACATGGGACAGTTACTGTGGGGGATTGGAGCAAACTGGACAGTGCATCTGCACTCTGCAAATGACACCTCTGAACACGGAACACAAGAAAGCTCCTACCACAGAACTCTGACTCAAAACACTGCGTTAGACGAGAGTTGGCGCAACACTGTCGGTACTGGAGGTATCGCTCTCCTCTCAGTGCTCGGTCACACAGAAACGATCCTCACTTACAAACTGCAGATCTTGGAAACTGTGGATGCTGTCCATTTAACAAGAGAAAGCACCATTAAAACTAAGTCTCATAGTTTTATTTCTCTGTGTGAAATGATCAAAAATGATGGCTCCAGTGTATGTTCTAAGTTTCCAGTTACCAGCATGGTACTGCATTGTCGTAAAACTGAATTCAAGCAAGGGTTCGCTGTCGAGGTTTTATTCGTGGATATAACTAAAAAACAGAATAGCAGTATTAGGCTTTGCATGGTTAATACCAACTTACATAATTTATAACTAAGGAGTACTTATTAGGCAGAACTGAGTGATGAAATGTTTTGGGAGGTGAGGTTTTTGTAAGCTTGGGGGTGTTCTCACGCAACTCCTGAAAAACAAGAAGCTGGAGGAAAAGGGCTGATTTACTTCTGCCACTGGCAGCAACGTAGCTGCTCTGAAAATGACGTGGTGCATTTAGCTCAAGATCCAGAACAGACAAAGGATGCTTTTACATAAGTACAAAAATTCCCTGTTGAGCATTCCAGAGAGCTTATTTCCTGCTCCGCAAGGTTTTCTTATGTATTTTGTCCTCAGTAGCTCTCTACTTAGTCACCTACCATTCCTGGCCTCTTGTGACAGTGTTCCATCTGTCTGAGCAGCATAAACGATGTGCCCACAGTTGTCATCTTCAAGGCTTTTTCCTGTTTTACACTCACACACACACCTATGTTCTAATCTTGAGCCAGGTATTAAAAACCTTCCCAAAGAACTTTCTGAACCAAGGCTTCAAGCTGCCTAATGGAGCCACCAAGCTTTCCATAAGGGCTCTATATTTTAGCCAAGGGGGAGAAAAAAGTCTAATTAAAGCATAAACTATATTAAATATACTAACTTGCTTAATGACAACCAGCACCAATCTCCTAACAGTAGCCTCTCCTGTTTGTTTACAATGGCAGAGAGGCCGGAGAGAATAAGGATAATCTGCTTTATACCACTTCATAGTGCTGTGGATGGTGCACAGAGGGATTCTGACCAAGTATTTCTCTTCTGTTGCTACTTCAGGAGCATGTGAAATATAGAAGGGAGAGGGTGAAAGAACTTACCCCAAGGAGGTTTTTAGGCACATAGCCTTCCTTGTCATTGAGGCGGGCCCACCACCACTCCGTTTCATTGTCATCCTTGCGCCTCAGAATAGTGATGGCATCGCCCTCGTGGAATGACAGCTCGTCATTGTTCTGGGCTTCATAATCCCACAGAGCATACACCACCCCTTTATTCATCACTCCCAGCTTCTCCTGAACTCCTGTTAACAACATCAGATGGTAAAATAGCCTCTTTTTCCCCTCTGAGATTTTTACTATTGACATGGTGGCCCAAATATTAATCTCCTGTTAATACCATTTCATGAACAGTTTTCAGCACTTCCATGATGAAATGATGTTAGAAATTTAACTACATGATAAAACAGTATCTTACAGAGTAATTTAGAGAATGAGGTTTTTCTCTTTTATTATACATGCAGTGGAAAGTGCTTCCTACAGCAAACACTTGAGGCTTTCGGAACTCACACAATGTCAGATCTGACAGAGCCTTAATGAAGCTTTAATCCTTTAATGGAAATTAAAAATTTGTCTGCTCTATTGAAGTGCTTTTCTTGCAAACTATATTTTAGTTACTACGCACATTCTGTAAGTTAATTACTCAAAGTATATTTCTTTCTTTGTGTGAACTGCTAGAAATTTGTGCATCTAGAAGTTAGGAGTCTCTCTGTCAAACTACTTGCAACTCACTGTTATGGTCAAAACCTCCCTGTAGAAGCATCTCCTTGAAATGAAATTAAAAGTTTAAAAATCTTAGTATTTGAAGGAGTCTGTGAAGTAATTCAAAACCCAGAAGGACTAAGACCAACATCACAGTGAAATGATGATTCTGGTTTTTGCACTTTGAAAGCACAGGGACATGATGGACCATATCATCCGGTCTGGGGCCTAAGCAGATGTTTCACACAGATCAGAGGGACAAATAAAGATGAATCTTAGAAAAGAGTTAGTGTCACAGCTTACCATACAAAAACTGGGAACACTGAATATAACCTTCTTCCATCTCCTCACACTTGTCTGCAGCAGTTTCTATATCACTTATAGTTGAAGCAAAAATAGCTGCCCCAGATTCAACCAGTAGTTTACAGAGATGAACACTATTGCAAGAAGCTGCACAATGCAAGGGTGTCCTGAAATAAAGCAAAAAATGTACATGTGAAAAAAGAAGCTTCCATAAATCCTGACTTTCATGGTGTCATGTAGAGCCTGTCTGTTTTAAAAGGAAATTTTTCTTTACATTTATAGTATGTGTATGCATTGTCTAAAACCCGTCAAGCAGCTAGGGTGGATTTCAGGATTTACCTGACTCCAGTAAAGCCAAGAATTATGAAACAGATGATAGCAAAACTAACAATTTTCACAGCTTACAAAGCTGTTGGGTGTAAAAGGGTGTTTTCCACTACAAGGAAACCTGAAAGGTAAAAAAAATCCTCACAGAGGTGAGGATTCACACTCCCCCAAGACTTCTGGAATGCTACAGCTAAGGTGAGATTCTTCAAGAACACCAATACCTATAGTGGGATCTACAATGAAGAAACTTAAACAAATTAACTTTTGTCATTTGTTATTTATAGTTTAATTATTTCAGCATCTGAACAAGAAATGCAAGTCTACCACTAATTATCACAAACTGTAATCTAATTTATGGTTTAAGTGTGCTTGCTCGGGAACTGAACATGCTGTAACCTTGCATTTGAGTTCATCTCCACCTACAGCTTAGAGAGTACTCATTTGCTGGGGATAAAGAGGAAGGAAATTGTTCCCTAAACAGGTCTCAACTACATCTTGAATGTGCATCTAAATGGTGTTTCTCCCAGATACTAGGTTAGTAATCTTGACACTTACCACCCATCACTATCTGCTGCATTTACATTTACACCAAAATCGAGTAGGAACTTCACAATGTGGTGATGACCAGCACACACTGCATTATGCAAAGGTGTAATGCCTTCATCATTTGGTTTACTGGGATCATCAACCTGTTGAAAACACAAAATAGTTCAGCACTTTTTTTTCCTGAACGCTGCATGAGGTTGCCATTGTTTAAAAAGCTTACCTCATATATGATTCGTTGTACCAGATCAAATTCACCCTCCAAAGAAGCATCTAGGAGGAGAGCCAAGGGATTAAACTTCACTCTCAAACCATGGCCTGTTCTTTCTGAGTTGGGTTTCTTCAAGTTGGTACGTTTTGTCTGAGTAGAGATGAAGGTTGGAAGGCATCATTTCAGGTTATACAAGTAGAAAAATTATTCATTTATGAATCTCATCTTCCTTAAATGGTATTTAGAACTAAGCAATCATTTCTATTTAAGTCTCTAAATAAAAGGCTTGATACATTACTACATTTTATGCAGTTAAAAAACAAAAAAGCAAGCCAATATAGTTTCAAAGCTTCTAATTAAAGACCGTGAGTACAAGGAATGAAGTACTTAAGTCAGTGTTTTAAGCATCATCATCTTAATTGTATCTAATATAAGCTGTGCATATTACTGGTGGATTATCTAAAACACTGAAAACTTTTGCTTAGACTAGAAAGCACCACACAATTAAGCCAGAGTCTGTACTTAGAGGAATCAATGCCTTGAATTAGCAGGAGTCTCTGTTGTAGGTCAGGACTGGCAAGTTGGGAGTTTTGTTGCAGGAATGAAAAGTACAGAACGAGAAGCTATTTTATGTGACATTCTAGCAAGTGTTATCAGAAACAGCATTTTCAAGATCTGAAGCACATTTAAATGTGTTTTGAGAATATTCTGAATCCCCTACATGTGTCCTTGTTGCTTTCCGGGGAAAAAAAAATCTATTATTAACTACAGCTTTTATAGAATGCTTTTAGTGTCTAGCTCTGTAGGATCTGTTTTCACTTATGGTCCTATATAGGATGGCTATTTCAGTTGGGAAAATTAACCCTCCACATTATGAATAATATTAGTTACTAGCATATCCCATTCTCTCAGAAGTATCCTGGCCCTTATGCTCATGGAAAATACTTGTGCATACTGCAGTCGAATTCTCAGAGGAATGCAAGATTCTTAGCTGAACCTAAAAATGAGGATGAACCTTGGTTTCAAAGAGTGAGTGATATCACAACAACAAAGAATAAAATCCATTTTCTTCTGTATTTTTCAATTCTCCAAATGTGGTAGATTTTGGTAATGGCAAGTATTTAAAAGATTTTAGTGCAGCTGGAGGATGGACTTTGGAAGCAATTCAAAGTATGTGACAAGCCCATTAGAAGAACATTTCTGCTATCACAAGCCAGTTGTGCTGCTGCTAGACTTAGCCCTGGTCCATCTCGTCTAAGAGGGCTAAAGGAGTGCAGTTTCCCCAGAACACTTATTTCAGCTTGCCTGCTATCAGTGCTTGCTTGCACTGATATAACTATTTGTATGAACCTAAGGGTAGGCTATCTTTGAAGACCCGGATGGATTAAAAAAAAACCTAAAAAAAATTTGCAATTCCAGAATTAGTTCTACAGCAAGAACCTCCAAAAAGTTGAAAAATACATACACAACCTCCTGCTACCTGTTTGCATATTTTCCTTATTAAACAGCTAGAGCAGTAAAGAAACTAATTCATCAGAATTCTCCCTGGAACTCCCCTGGTTTTCTTTCCTTTTAATATCATGAGACTTCAAGTGCAAATACATCGCTGAGCACAAGCTTACTATATTCCAATTATGCCTAAGCACAAAGCTAATTCTGTAGTTCACAAAGCTGTTCTTTTGCTTTGTTACTTACTGCAGGAAGTGGAGGAGGAAGAGCAGGTGGCAAAGGAGCTTCATCTTCTACTGGAGAACTGACCTCTGGTGTGGGACTGGGTGACTGCTCAGTAGAAGGAACTATAGCAAGATTGTTGTTGTTGTCTTCAGTTGTCTCAGGTGTTTGATTTGTGGTTTCAGTGCTTATCAGCTCCTCGGTAGCAGGAGAAGGTAACTCATTATCATTGGCATCTGATGAAGGGGGTGGTTCATCAGGGACAGGAACTGTAGGTTGCACGGGGATTGGTTCTTCAATATTGCCATTGGTGCTGGCATTCCCATTATCAACGTCAGCTAAGTTGCCTATGAAGTCCTGTGGATTGCTTGGCTGATAAAAAGGAGCACTTTCTATCCCTCCAGCCAGGGTATTAAAGCGCTGATATAATAATTTTTGTATATTTGGTCCACTCGGGCCCTCTGGCTCGGTGATGGAGCTGCGTTTCTTTAATGGCCTTGGAGCATTGGCCAATTTTCTCCTCAGAGCCTCGAGGTCAGCATCACTCTGATACCGTAGGGGCGAGTGCACAATAGGGGTGAGCTTAGTAGGACTGAGAGGACGGGGAATGTTTTCCACATTGCTGTTTTCACTGGGTGGTGGAGCATTTTCCAGCTCTTGCTCTTTTTCAGTGATCTCAGTCTGAGGCTGAGGTTGTGGCTGTGAGGGAGACTGGGCAGGCAAAGAGCCATGAAGGAATGGCAAGGGTGAGGGAGAGGTTGAACCAGACTGTAATACAGGCTTTCCATAAACTGAAGAAAAGAAAGATGGAAAACAGTGAAGAGCTGTTCTTAAATTACATTAAAAAATATTTATATAAATAAACTTGTTTGACACAGAAAGAAGAAAAATATTGTTCTGAAGACTGTCAAAACAGAAATAAATACTTACTTGTTGGTGATGCTGATGCTTCTTACAATTATAAGCTACAAGTAGAAACTGGACTGTTTTTCCTCTTTCATGAGGAAACAGTAAGAGAAGAAAAACTCTCTTATCTAGACTCTGTTCTCTCAACTTATTTACCAAAGTACTGATAAACTATCCAGGCTATATTGCTCCAATTATATCCTGTTGTAAAATTTAAAGATAAATCAATGCATACTTATTGATAACCTCAAAAATATATTGAATTATTTTGCTGCTATGCTGCATACACAAAAATAACTTTCCTCACAGATTCAGACAAGTTTTCCACACCAATATGGGAAGTCAACTAAGCCAAACAAGTAGATCTTAATGTATTTCAAAGAAAAAAAAATAGCAAAATATATTCTACCTGCTTTTACCGACTTATTTAAAGTATTGTACACAGCTTGTTGGTAATTCTTTGGTGGTGTTGCTTGCTGAAGATACACTGAGTAGATGGAACTGGAGTTCACTGTCTGTGGCCCTTTTCTGGGAGACTGAGGTCTGGATCCTTTGTCAGCGAGAAAAGGTCTGATTGCCACAGTCAAAGGCAGTTCTGGCCTGCCCTCTCCTCCGGGGAACAAGGGGGGACCAGAGGGTTGATACGTGGGGCTGGGAGGGACAGAAATTCTCTGCTGGATCTGCTGTGAAGAGCTGGGCTGGTGCACGTTGCTGGGCGGCGGGAGCGGAACTGGCCTTTGCCGATTTGCTACACTGGTGCCAGGTCTGGGCAGGCTGCCATCCTTCCTTCTTTCTAGAGAGTTTGTAGAACCTGTTCCTAATGGAACTGGGCTTGGATAGGTCCCATAGTTCTGAGGCAACTGCTTGCTTACACCAGGAACTGTTGGTGGCACCTTCCCCAAGTCAAGACCCTGTGTAAGAACAATAAATAGCATATACCATTTAATTAAATAAAGTACTTCTGAGCAAGAACATTCCTTTTTCAACACACCATACTAGCAATCTTGTGGGACAGAAAAGGAATCAACATAAACAATTTGTGTTCCTTTATCAATAGATATGATTACACCTGAGTTTATCTGAGGATCTCATCATACTCAGACAAAGGCCACTGTTTAAAGGCACTTTCAGCTGTAACACATTCATATCAATTCAGAACTACTTGCATACATGCAAAGCCTGATTAACCTGTTCTAGGTTCCAGATCTCAGTTGATCTTGACAACACATACTGTCAGAGCTTACAAAAACAACTTAAAGACCAAGTCCTTATCCTTTAAACATTATAGTCTTAAAGAATTCATAAAGTACTAGCACAACAGTGAACACAGACACCACAAGTAGTCCCACTTAAGGATGGATTAAATAACATTTTTGGTGAGATTTTTATGAGGAAAAGAGTACATTGAAAAAGTAATCATCCACACAAAGAAAAAATACTAACAAAGATATGAATTAGAAAAACATGAAGGAAGGAGGAGAGGATTAGAAGAAGCAAAAAGAGAAACGGGGAGACTAGATATGTAAAAGAACAGGAAGGAATACAAAGTACTGACATTGAAACAAACCCACACTTTTTAATGTGACAAGAACAGAAAGGAACAGAAGAAATACAAAGGTAATTTTCTTTATGACTTTTTAAATAAACAGCAGCAGGGAAATGGAATGTGTATCTAATTGAAATGAGTTCAACTATGAAAGCCAAATGTTCATAATTGCAGCAAAGCAGATCTATAAATATATCACAGATGAAACCCACCAGCTTATCAGTACTTCCTAATACTGAAGTTGGCAAAGGCTGGCTGGATATAGTTCCTTGTTTTAAAGCAGTATCCATGCTCGATTCTTTCCAGTCTGTGTTGGAGATCTGAGGGGGTTTTACCACAGGGGCTGAGCTCTGTTTAAGTATCGGCCAGTTTCCATCATTAGCTTGAAAATAGACAAAAATACTAGATTTAAAAGAATCCATACTAGCATTGCAAGCAAGCAATACAACATGTGAAATAAAATAGCTTAGATTACAGTGGGATTAGTTTGATTCTAGAAGTGAGATAAATCATTAATAATATTTGATTCAGAAATCAATATTGAAAGCCTTATCACTACAATCTGAATGTGCTGCAACATTCAAATTGCACTGAAAATTTCTATAGAAAAAATATGATGAAAATTTTGGCTTGAGTGTTGCATATTCTGCTATTAGAAGGCAAACAAATTCAGAGTAAAAAATCCTTGCAGAAACACTTCATCAACACAATTCTTTGGACATTATCCAGAGACACTGTCAAATTACACTAAATGTTAAGTCTATGTAAGCCCTGAATGGACTTACTCCAAATTTAAACTATGGTTACCAGATTCATACACCCATAACAGGATGTAAGAACTCCCTTCAACAGCAGGGTGGAACAAAAGCACACATTCCTGTGCTGGAAGTGGTGGTTAACTCACCTTGTGTTTTTCCTCAACATACTCACCCAATTACAATTGCCTCAGAGATTTAAATATTAAATAAATTTATGAACTCAGCTGACAACTTTAACTCACAGTGTCAAGACACAAGTCATGGGCTTTTATCTTCATCATGTGCAAAAAATCATGCAAAGCTGCACATAAACTGAGACAACAAATCCTTAATGAAGTCCTAGATGCATTGATGTTACTTTATTAACTGTGTGAGACTATTTAGTTTCAGTTTTCTAAGTAAGCAAAAGACTTTAAGTAGCCTAAGAATTAGATATGATTTATAGAAACTAAATAGATCCCATGTTAAAGCCAAGGATTTGATTTGACTCTACAAGATTAAACTTCAGGCATCTCTTCCTCTAAGGAGGCTGGAGATCATTCCTCCATCCCTATGGCTTGTAATTGTTTTTATGGAGCACTTAAATCAGGAAAGGTGACATGTAACACGTACTTGACTTTACTACAGGATAGCACCTAAAATGGAGGGGGACTGGGCATGTGTGAAGATTCAATGAGATTTCTGGACCCCACAGTAATACAATATCAAATGAAAATCAGGTATTTAGAAGCCAAGTTTCCTATTTCAGTTCTAAGCCTCTAGAAAACTGAATCAGCACGGCTATTTCTAGAATTCTCTGTCTAGTGTAGTAGATAGTCTCAAAATAAGCTGCATAGGAACATTCTGATGAGAATGAATTTTCCATCACCACTCTACTTTCTATCCATGAGCATTATTCTCTTTGTTGAGTATCTCTCAAAACAGGATTAATACTTGCATATTTTTACACTGAGAATACAGTATATAGTCCAGAAATCACTTTTCACACTTGCAAACTGCCAGGAAGTAATGAGGCCCAGCTTTAATATTGGCATTATCTAAGAGCTGAAAATGTTGTGGGTTTTGTTATTGTTTTTAATCACCTGGTTATCAAAAGCGAGACCAAAATAAAGGCAAATTTTCCAACTAGGCACTGAATTAATGCTTATTGTACAAAATACACAAGACATTCTGTACCTCCAGTAAGGTTACAGTCCAGTAAAACCTTTGTTTTTGAAGATCAGTGAAAGGTGTTATAATTGATTCATGCTAAACATGAAAGCATCTGGATATTTAAGTTTAGTTATGAGGAAAGCACTTACAGAAACAACAGCAAAAGACATGACAAATTTAAACATCTTACCTGCGAATTCAACACTTCTTTATTAAAAAGACAGATACACAAAAACTTATTGTAATCAGCATGTGTACTCCCAAATTCTGAGGTAGCAGACTGGAAGTAAATTGAGACTCTCTCTCCTCTCTCTGACCTACACTTTGAGGGTGGGGAGTCAGTAACACAAGTTGTCCAGAGAAGTTGTGGATGCCCCATCCCTGGAGGTGGTGTTCAAGGCCAGGTTGGATGAGGCTTTCAGCAACCTGGTCTAGGGGGATCTAATGCCAACACCCTCCTGACAAGGCCACCCCAGCTCCTGCTCTGAGCCACCCCACAGCTAACTGGCTCCATCTTCCCCTCCAAATACACCCTCTTCTTGCCTGTGCCTGTAAATGTAATACCCAGTGTATTTCAGCTCTCACCAGGCCATTGTGCATTTACATAAATAAGACAGTGACACACAAACACAAAAGGTTTTGTGCATTTTCTCTGACTTTACCTAAAATTTTTGTAGGTCTGGATCCGGGATACTTACTACAGCAACTGAAGCACACTCCAAGTCCAATGGAAGGCAGCAAGACTGGGTATTGACTTGGACAGAGTGAGCTTTTATCCCAACTCTGGGGTCAGTGCAACATGGAAACTTCAAGTTTCCCACAAAGTAACTCCAACTAAGCCTGTATTTTATACATCTATCCAATCCAAAATATTCTAAAACACGCTTTAGTGATTGCCAGAAATTTCTAACATTTAGAAAATTTTGGGGTTTTTCAGAGAAGAAAACTCATCCCTGGTACACTGCTCCAGTACTCCTGGGATGAATTTGCTGCAAATCTGTTTCTTTCAAAGATGAAAAGCAACTTCTCAACCAATTTACATTTCAACAGCATCTTCTACACGCCAGACCACAACACAAGTTCTAAAGATGCTGTTTAATATGCATCTGTGTGCAAGAGCTCAGATGATCATATTAAAACTGAGTTCTTAGCTAGCCAGAGATCTTCTACGGACTCACAGTGCTGGGTGTCAAACAGAGTAGGTGCCAGGCGGATGACATTGTGAACAGCAGACTGAAGAGAAGTGGGAGGTGACAGAATAGGATCCACTATTATGTCTAAATCAGAAACCTTCCAGGTGTCTGGAGATTTTTTCACACACCCACAGTCTGTCTCTACCGGACGCACCAAGGCAGATCCAGTTACACAGAAAAAGAAAGAAAAAAGTGGTGGAAAAATTATAACAATGACAATGGAGAACATTAGAACAGGAACACTCAGATAATGAGAAATAAAAGCATGACAGTTGAAACAAATTCTCAATTTCTTTTCTTCCTGGGAGCATATACGCCTCTCCTTACATAAATCTATTTTACAGAACCTCATTCAAGTACCTTCAAAATAATAAATACAAAGTCAGTCCTAAGGCAGAATAATTACTTTTATAAGATTAAAAGTCCTGAGGTAGGTCTAGAAGTGGGTATATATATTTTGGGAGCTTGATATTACAAAATTGTGGGTTTTAGTTGATAAACTTAAAAGTTAGGAACTGTCCTTTTCCATATGTGGAAGAAGGATCCATGAACCTGAAAACAGAACTGTTGCAAATCTGTACACAATTATGTCATTCCATATTCTTGAGACTTTTCCATAAAACCACAGTGATGAGGTCTGTACAGATTTTTAATACTTTTAGCTGATAAAGGTATTGCTAAATCACTAATATCAATGGGAAAAACTGGTGTATTTTTAAAAAGTTCTGTTTGGCCAGTTTTACTTCCTGACCTTAGGGTTTTTTGGGGGGGGTCAGGGAGGGGAGGACATTTCTGACATTCTTTCCTACAGAGATGCTCAGACTGTCTTATCTCCATCTCTTCCTCCCTTTTTGGAAAGCATGATGCGAATTTTGCTGGAATATTCAGTTTTAAATACTTGAATGTTTGTGAATATTGCAGCAGCTTTGGTCTCCTAGTCATGCCTTTTTGATCTTTCCTAGGAGACTGGGTAAAATAAGTCCTGTGGCTAGACCAATAGAATCAGGCATTTTTATTTGTATTAGGTATACTTTCCTAGCTTATAATTTCTTAAGAATTCTGATTTTTCTAAGGTATGAGCAGACAGGTAAGATTTGCTAGAACTGAGAACTTAAGGCACAAATATGACCTGCTTTCTTCAGTATCCAACACAAATTAAATAATAATTCTATTAAAAAAATTTAGATGGAATTATTAATGATGGGAGATACGGGAGTCAATTTTGGACACAAAGTTCTGGGGTGCTCTGGAGAGGCAGCTTCTTCACTAAATAAATGGGCAGAAACAAGTAAACAGCATCAATGTTATGGTTATTCCATTTCAGAAATGCCTCAAGGACCATAAATTCCCACATCTCAGATGGTGCAAAAACCTCTCACAGTTTTATTCTATTTTCCTATTTAGTCTCCTTCTGAGAAGTATTATTATTATTTACTCACTAGCTTTATTTTACTTGACAAAAAGAAACATACTGTAAATAGTTATTTTATAATACAGTTTTCCACAAAGTTGATTTTATTATTATATTCAAACACACAAACTAATTGAAAAAGCTATTAAAGACACAACATAGAATCTGTGAAGAAAACGTGCTCCTTTTAGGGATGTACCAGCCAGTAAAATTTCAAAGAAAACACTTGATTTCCTAAGAAAAACTCATGGAAAGAAGCAAAAATGCCACAGATCAAATGACTGATGTTCAATTCACAGAACAGTATTAACACATCTGAAACTTGCCTCCTCCCCTACGCCAATTATGCCAACATTAGGTCTCCTAAGATTACTCCTTTTCTTTATTGCCCCTTTTCAAACTATATGTATTAATAAACGTCACACAAGTACTTACCAGATTTTGATCTTCCATGTGTTGAGTTAGGAGCAATGGTGAGTGACTGTGGCTTAACTGGATCTACTGGTACAGTGTAAGTGCCAGCACTGGGAACTTGGATGTAAGGTCCTACTGCTGCCACCCTTCCTGAAGCACTCAGGGATGACTGGGGCGACGAAGTTCCATTAATGCGATTCAACTGAAAACAATCAGACAAACTGAAACGTCAATGTCCATTTAATCTAGACCTTTCTGCATGAACAAGAAGGTCTAAACTTAATTATCTAGAGTCGTTCACTATAGCATAGCTAGGACACCTTAATAATTAACATACTCTATGTTTCTACAAAAGAAGAAAAAAAGTATTAGAAAGCACAAATTTTATTCCTTAAAATCAACACCTCATTAAATTTCTTAGGCACAGCACATACATCTCTTGTAGATACCTTTATCTCTGTAAGGTGTCTTTCACTGCTCCTTTTTCAAACAAATGGTCTAAAATGAGTTCTTAAACAAATCAAATATGTATGTGTTGGGGACTTTTTTAAGCAATACCTCCAGCTAGTAATACATCTGGAAATCCAGAATTCATCTCTTAAAATCTTTCTGAAGCTCCAGACAACTATTAAGCCTAACTTTATCAAACTATTTATTTTTTATACATTTTCTATGCTGGAATTTAAGTATTTTATAAAATCCAGTTTTTTAATGCATTCATGCTTTTAAACACATAGCACATAGTCATACTTTCCTTCCTAGAAATATAAACTTTTCTGATTTTTAATAAAATACAGTCTGTGCCACAAAGAAAAATAAAAGGAAACATATCCTGTCTTACAGGTTTTGGAAACCTATGAGAAACCTTAAAATAGTTTTAAGAGACTTCCTATTTTTATCACAGGTAACTGTATTACTTGAGTGGGAAAAAGTGAGATTCTATGTAGCTTTTATAGGCCCTTGATAAACTGAAGTGTGGCCCTTTTAACAGTTTATCTTACAGGAATGTTTTCTTTTTGACGTGCCTCAACTTTTTTCTTGTACAGACGTTCGCGCAGCTCGTTGATTCGCTTGTCCATCATGGCCACCTCCATATTGCGTTTGTTTAGGAGTTCTTTCTGCTGCTGCAGCTTGGAGTTCTGCTCCTGGTTAAGCCTGTTACGGATCTTCAAAAACAAAAAAAAAAAAACAGAAAAAAATCCCAAAACACTTGTTAGAACAGTTCTTGTTCTGTCTCTTAGCAAGTTGTTTTTTAATGCAGTGTTAAAAAAACCCAAAGGAATTTGGATCAACAACTTGTTCTAGTGTCTCTAATTTACCCTTCCGCACATCCTGTCAAGTTAGCATTTGCAATCATGAACAACTCTTAGAAGAAAACAGTGAAAAAATATCCTAAAAAAACCCCTAGTGGATGCCTATCAAATACATACAGACTGCATCCCATTTATAGAAAAATGGATTGAAAAATTAGGCAGAAAGACATTTCAGAAAATTCTACTGTGAAGAACTAAATCACAGAAAATGTTTGTTTAAAGTTATGCTTACCCAAGACAGTTTGTCTATCACGAAAACTAAGTGATACAAAACTTGTAAACAGAAATTATGCTATTGATTCTGTTTCCAGTTCCACATGAGACTTCGTGATGTCTGGAAGGGGGCTTAACTGAACTGCTAGTGCAGGGACTGGACACAGATTTTGCCCTCTGCATGGGGATTAAACTGAAACCTTCACAGCAGTTATCCAGCAGATTATGAGGTGGATTACCTTTATGGTTCAAATCAACCATGACACTCTTTATAATTATTTCTCTTGCTTTGCCATTGGCATTTTTTCACACCTTCAATAACTCAGACATTGTCTCAGTGCTCCAATTTTCATGGCAATGTTACAAGCAAAAAACACCCAAGGCAAATTTAAGTCTTGATAAACACATATGGGATCATTGCAAAGCACAAGAGAGAAATCTTGAGCATCTTTGCACTTAGGAATACTCAAAGGTGTATCTGCCTTGTATAAATGGGGAAGGGGTAAAAAGAGAAAAAAAGAACACTTATTCCTAATGCATGAAAACAGGATTGATTAACTTCTAGGCTGGATTTGCTCATCTAAAAAAATGAGACTAATTTTGAAATTTAAAATAATTTAAATATATTAAATATGTTAGAGCTGTTACCTTGATCACAATAAAGCATGTGAGTAAATAATAAAAGCCCTCAAAATCCTGATACATTAGCACACAATTTGCCAAAAAATTTTCTATAAACTGGATACTTAACTACTTGTGAGAACTACACTCCATATGTAACAATCTTCTTGCAGGAGATAGACAACACTGAGGCAGGGAATACTGTGTGAATATACTGCACCTATGTTGCACTATCTAATGCAGGGAATAGAGTGCAGCTTGTAGTTTTGATTACTCTATTAAGATACGTTATTTAATTCCTATGTATTTTGTTTATTCATACCAGACAATATAGCTGTATTTTTACAATATACTTTTAAAAATTACATGTTTCAAAGTTGAGATGACATCTAAGTGAGCTTGCTATACCCAGATCAGTGAAAAATAGAGAAATTCCAAAATTAGTTTCACAAAATTTTTTTGAGAGATTAAAACAAATAATTTATGTGGACTTTCAGTATTCCAGTATTAAGGGCTGAGAAACACCCTTCAAAACGCTTGCACACTCTCTATCACTATGTGTATAAGAAAAAAAATAGTTTTTAAAGCTAATGAAGTTCTTTCTTCAGAAAGGTTGTATGCCAGCTACAACCTCACACACTAATAGCATTCCAAATATTACTTATATGAGGTGTAACAGAACCAAACTGCAACTGATAAGAGCAGTAATAAAACTTTTAAAATCTACAATTGTAATTCAAATAGCATCTTTTTGTTACTTACCTGTAGCTCTTGATACAACTTTTTTAGTTCTACTGCTGCAGGCCCTGTCATTTGTCCATTGTAAGACTGAAACCCATTCAGTTTCCCTTTCCTTAAATCCTCCAGTTGCTGAGTGAGTTGATCCACTTTTAACACTGCAGCCTGCAGCTCCTGCTGCTTTTCCTGGAACATGGCACTTATATGCTCAATTTCAGTTGCTAAAATTAACAAGATAAAAATAACAAAAACCGATTTAATAAAGCAGAAGTTGTTAATTTTTAAATTATATAACTACTAATAAACACACCATACTAACTTTACATCTAAAATGCATATAAAATATTTGTATTGCAAATTTGCTAACAGTCATAATATTTCTTAATAGTTAGAGAACAGACTTATTCTGACTTTATTTTTGACTGTATAAAACTAAGAGAAAGTTCTGTCGCATACAAATATCATGGAAATACAGAACCTCCATAAAACGAAAAACTTTGTACCTGAAAACTTGCTTCAATGCTATACTGACTTACAATATAGCATTATTTGCTAGTCATCCAGTGAACAGTAAGTTAAATAAATTAAGATTTATTTAACAAATCATACAAACATACACAAATTGCCATTCATCATCTTGCTGTAGTCCACTTGTCCTCTCATGGCACGGATTTTTTTCAGCTTTGTTTCTTGGGTTTCAACACGTTCTTTGAGTTTTTGAAGCTTTTCACTCTCAGAAACAGACTGCTGCTGGCGACGTTCTTGCTGCTTCAGGTAACGCAAACGTTGCTCCTGGCAAAAGGAGGTTTTAAACAAGAGATATCTATTACCCACTTATTTAAAAATACCCCAACACATCATCATACCCAACACCCTATCATTTTGACCAAGTTTTCTACGTCCACTAATCAGAAAATTTATTTCAATGAAATATGTACCAGTCCTATAAAAAACTCTTTAACATCAATTAACAAATCTGTTTTAGAGCAGAGGTTCAAAGACTTTTTTATTAAAAAAATCTCATATTTACACAGATCTGCAAATACTGCCCTGGTCTGAACACTCATTCAAATACATCTGTGATGCTTCCTCTGGCATTTGTTTTCTGCCACTATTAACAGTTTTCTTGCTGTTGGCAAAATAAATTTCCAGTGCTATTAACCAGCTTCCCAAAGATGACAAAGAATGTCCAACAGACCGTTTTAAACAAGATGACCTGCTGTAAGAAAATGTCCCAGTTCTAAATAATAGTTCTTCTGCTGGACACATAAGGAAAAGAATTTATTTTGGTATTATTTCCATCAAGAAAGAACAACAGAATCAGTAGGTTGACTCCTAGGTATCCCAAGCATCAAAGGCATGCTTTATAATACTTCAAACAACATCAACAACAATGCCAAAACCATTAAACCCCCTCCCTACTCTGCAAACATACTTAGGTTCTTCTGTCTCTGAGACTTGGAAATGCAATACATAAATTTTTATGAATTTGGCATATTCTCACCTCACCCCACTATGACTGCCTGGAGTGAACGAGCCACTAAAGATGAGCATGGAGCAGAGTCTGTTCTGCCACAGATCATGAAGGGGGCCACACAAAAGAGAGAAATAAACCCTAGCAATATTTTTATAAAGACACATGACATAGGTTGTTCTAGCAGTATTTATGCCAAAAGACTGTGCATTGCCTAGGCTAAGATTATTCTGGTAAAGTGATGGATTTACTTACATGACTTAGTGTGTTTTTCTCTATCCATGAAATTTATGCTTGCATATATTGAAAAAAATGGTCTGTATGTAATTATTACCTTAGCAACCAACATTTGCTGTTGATTTTCAATCTGTTGCTGTTGTCGGGCAGCCATATCTTGCAGCTCAGAAAGAGTAAGCTCAACACGTGGATTGCCAACCTGCAGAACAGAAAATGTTCCATGAATGGGTTGATGTGTATCAGGGCATTCTGAACAGACAACCTAAACCCCCACTCCTCAGAGGAAGGTTAAAGGCTCCTCCCAAGTCCTCAGAGACAGAGGAATGATGGGCACCTGTGAAAGAGTGAGGAACATCAGAGCAGAAAAAGGAGGGACACAAACCACGCAGAGAGGCAGAAAAAGCAGAAAGTGGAAAAGTGGATGGAGATGAGAACACTAAGAGACAAAACAAACAAGAAGAGAAAAAAGGTCCCTTATCCTACATTTAACTCCTCTCTGTTCAGATGTTTGGTAGCACTGGCACACAGTGCTGGTAAAGCACACATGATAACACACATCCAAGCAGGTATTTTAGGCAGTAGGAAAATCTGAAGCTGCTTTCCTTTCCTAATATTTAAAGCACAACTGCCTTGGCAGCTTAAACTGCTGGTTCATGTTATTTACCTAGCACAGGACAAAACCACATGAGAACCCTTAGATAAAGGGTCACTAAGCCCACATTCAAAGATGGTGAAAATTCTGATATATTGGAACCATTTAGAGTAGGGATCTGCGAAAAACAGTCTGTACAACTGAAGAAAAGTAAAGCTGTTCCCTTTCAGATAATTAAGTGGCTATTACTTTGAATGAAATGCAAAGTATTAGCAAGGCCTTCTCACTCCTTTTGCATTTCAAAACTAACACAAGCTACAAAATTAGGATAGAGATGGAAATGATGAAAATTCTTTAAAATCCATACCATGTGCGGGACCAAATCTCATCTCTTTTAAAAAATGAACGCATTGTTTCATTGTAACCATGATTCTATCAACAAATATGATTTACATTTATAAATTAAATTACTTCAACCACACTTTTTTGTATGCAATCTCAAGAGAGTGCAATGTATCAAGAAAAAAAAATCCAGAAGCTGACACTTGCTACTCAGAAAATCAAGACTCATAACCTTAGAATTGCAGTGTTTAACCACAACTTCAGAATTTTCACAGAAATACCAGTCTTTGAAAAATTATGCTGCAAGTTCACCATAGCCCAACATTTGTTTCAAAGTATTTACACATAATTCAGTTAATTTATTGGATCAATGTAAAAGCTGGACAACTGTACCTAATAATTCAGTAAACAATATAATTTTTTCACCAAATTACATGACTGTACTATTAGTAAACCAAATAAAAACTTGCATTTGTTTTCCTATTATAAAAGTTATTAGTAAACAAAATTAAAACACCACTTGCTACCCCCAATACAGTCAATACTGCTGAAAAATAAAAGATAATTTTGGATATATTGATAAATAATACTATTTCAAATGCTTATAAAATGGAATGAGGTTTAAACATTTCACAGACACATAGAAAAAAATCCCCAAACCAAAACAACCCCCAGTGCCCAAATCAATCGCACATCAGATTATGGATCTGATCACACCTGATCCCACTGGAAAACTGATTTAGCTGCTCTGCTTTTCTGGGCCCACCCTACTGATGCCCAGTGATGTATATCTCCCACAGTACTTGAATTTACTCTCAGAAACATCTTTTTGACACCACTTTATCTCAGGCACTTTGAATGGCTTTTTTCATATTTCTACATCAAATTCCTATATAAGTATCAGTTCTCCAAACCAATGCACAACACAGAACTGTTTCTTTAAGCTTCATTCAGGAAAGGAATAGACTATTTGTTTTAAAGTAACTGAATTATTTTTTTCAGCCTGAATTAATATTTCATGTTGCTGTATATAATTCTTCAAGGAAGACAAAGACTTCAAGATCAGTCATTTAAATGAACCAGATTTGGATCACTAACTTTTAAAGCTGCTCCATCTTGGACACATGATATAGACATGTCAGCTACAACATTTAGATAAAATTATTGTCCCTGTTTGAACATTTCCCACCGAGTAAGTTATGAAGTGAAATTATAATGCTTACTGGAGATGACAACTGAAATTCCTCTTACTAGTCAACATTAATGAAAAATTTTTATTGTAGAGAAGTAATTAAAAGAGATGAAGTCCACTCAAGATACTAATTTTCTGTTTCAACACAGGGAAAAAATAGAACTTGCTCGTGTGTACGTTTTTTATTAGCATGACTTATGCAAAGAGTCCTTCCCAATATTCTTTCAGGGCAAGAAACTTGTATGCACTTGTGGCCACCGAGAGAGACATTTTATTATTAATTACTGACTGAGAGGCCCTAATTGGCTAAGAAAGTAAGGAAGTTTCTCCAAGTGCCATTCACAATCCAAAAGGTGCTTATTTGAGACAAGAAAACAAAGCAGAAAACCAGATGCTGCTCCCAAAACACATTGAGTCTCTGCTGACTTCAGCTGGCATGATCAATTACCAGAAAAAAATAAATCTCTACATCTGCTTCTCCTGGGCTCTGCAGGCAATTCTTACAAGGGGCTCAGAATGGCATGAAGGCTTCCCTCTGGATCACTGATTTCTCAATACACTTATGTGCTCTTTCAGAAATAAGCAATTTGCATCAGACTGTGCATAGTATTCCCAATGCTTCCTTTCTTTCTACTTTGATGACCAGTTGAACTTAAAATCATTGATAGCTCATTGCATTTCCAGTAGAAATTTTGAGTATAACACTGTCCAAGAAACAGAGGTTTTATTCCACTAAGTAATCTTGTTAAAAATATATCCAGACTCAAAAAGTGACATCTGCATAGGGATTGTGAGCATTTCAAAGAAAAAAAGCCATTTCATTACATGAAAATTAAAGATGTTCTAAATGGATAACGTAACTTGGAATGCACAATGACAATAGGAAGCCAGTTTGTAAAAGCACCAGAAACTAACAAAAAATCCCCAACCCAGTTTAATCCAGGAGCTCAGAATTTTTATTACTCTAAACAGGAATATTTGGAAGTCTCTCTAATGCCTGGCAAAAGTACTGTATTATTTTTTATAATGTAAAATATAGAAGATTAATTATAAAATTAATGCAAATATTAGCGTCTCAGTGAAAAAGCTATTAACTACTGTAAAATGTTCCATTTAGAAAATCTAATGTCTAAAAACCTTTTATAAATGGCAAAGCACAAGAACATGGGAAACAGTGATAATTAACCATTCAAATATAAACACCCTATGAGAAATCTTTTAATGTTCACCTCACTGAGTACCAATATGTATAGCTTTCACTTCAAGAGCTAAACTATACTTAAGGAAAAAAAGACAGCTGAGGAAACACAGCACTGAACCTGTAACTTCACTCGCAGTTTTCTCCTTTTCATCCACATAGCAAAGCAGGAAACAGAGCGAGCAGAAGTCCTCTTCAACATCAGAGCAATTATTTTCAGATAGATGTTGCTGGTTTCAGGTCTCCATATCAGCATAACTTCATTTTTGAAACAGCATGAAAAACACTGAATCCTTCTCTTCTCGAGGTCTAGTTAGATCAATTAGTTTAGAGCACTTCATATTAGTTGAGGCTGCTTGTAATAATCTGCAAACACCACCACAGAAAAAAGTCTGTCTCAGTCCTTCTCCAGAACCTCAGGCTATGCCAGGCAAAGGCAGTGCTGCGTTTTCAGTTCTTTAATGAGGTTGTTGGTTTCTGAGATTCTTAATTTTGTGCTGTTCCTAGTAGTTATTAACGATTCCATCCACAAAGTCAAGACACTCACCTCTCATAGCAAACACGAGCCTATCACATTTAAGGTCCAGACCTCCTCCTTTCTCCTGCAGCTAAGGAACCAGACCTCCTACAGAACTGACTTCTGAAGGAGGTACTAAAAAGCCACTACAAATACCTACTCCTCCAGATTCCACAGATTCATTTGCTACATGGTGATACATCAAAGCAGACAGTTTTGCTGAATTGTAAATTTCTTTTCATTGATTCACAGCAGCATTTACACAGGGATGAACTCCTAAATGAAATGCCACAGAGCAAACACTGCATTATTAGGGACTGAGGAAGTATTATGTATGTCTCACATAGGCAAGAATAATTTACACCTATATTCACCAATTTCCTAATATTGACTGGGATCTTAAAAAAATTATATTTATGTTATTTAACACGCACCTTTTAAAAGGCCACGATGAAAGATTGAATTTGTAATGAACTCGAGTTTCAGCTTCTGACATCACCCTCCTACTACAATCTAATATTTTACCATTTGGTGATTAATATTTTTGAGACAGGTGAGATGAATAGTACAGTAGTAATTAAACAGTTTGGGAACCAGTTTACAAGCAGCCTCAAAACAAATCATACCATAGGCATTTAATTAAGGAAACGCACCTCCTTTCATATTAATTTCTACGTATTAGTTCTTGTCACTCTCGAAATTATTTTTCTTATTCCTCCCTCCTTTCTATGCTGTTTAATATCACAATCTCCTCAGCCTACATACTTCTGGGCTATTACAAATGGCTTACTCATTGGCAACTTACAATGGTAAATGAAAAATTGCACCTGAACTCAAAATATTTCTTTCACAAGCAGGATGTACTGTAGTCAAGGGATGGAAGCAACAAGGGCAGATTCCACTGATTTTTTGCCTTTACTCCCGACAGAAAACTCTCTTTTAAGAGGAATCTAATTATGTCAATATTGAATAAAAACCCCATGAGACCAACCTTTCGAATAGATTATTTTTTAAAAGATGATAATTGGGATGTGGTCTGATTTTATGCATTTTTTTGCCTCCATGCTTAACCCATGAAGACACTTGTTCTTGATAATTTCCTAAATTTGCACTAGTAAGAACAATTATTTTGAAAATAATAATGAAACATACACTAAATCCACACCTGAGACTGTTGTGATTTCAAAAGAGCTTTAAAGGACAAACCAAATATTCAAAAGCTTTACAGGCCATCATAAGGACTGGAGGTCTCATGCTTTCTGGTGGTTTAGCAACACCCAGCCACTCAAACAGCCAGTGTAAAGCATAATGTAACCAACTAATTGAAAAAGAAAAGCAGAGTAGTACAAGAACTTACTAATCATTTCCTGCATAATATCTCTTCGGATCTTTTTCTAGGTTTGCAAGAACCACCATGTCATTAACATCCCTTATCTATTTCTTCCTTCTTTTTAGTTCACACCCATCTCCCACACAAATCTTCTGAAGTTCCCTTCTCAAAACCCTGCACGAGGAACCACAGGTTCAAGTAACTCAAGCTTCCTGAAACTGGCCAAGCTCCACCTTCTCCTCTGCATATTCTTGTGCACTCAATCGTGCACTATGGACTCACATATTTTCTAGTCTTCTTCCTATCATTCAGCCCCGTCACCTCTATCCTTTCACCCTCATTTAGTACTTTTCTTCTTGTACTTTGTTCCACCACTCTGTTCCTCTCTTGTCACAGTCAGAAATTAATCTGAGGTTAAACCACCAATTGCCAAGGTCAATGTCACTTAAAATGTGAAAAACCAGCACACAGAGTTTAAAAAGTCTGTGTCTTAGCTTCTACTGTGGAACCCAGAAGAGCTGGTTCTGGCTTTGGCCATCAAAATGGTGAACTAGAAAGTTTTTGGCTTGTATTGTACTACTTTCAACCATTGTTTAATTTATTAAAATGTCAATACAGAGCAACGACTGAAGATAATGCAGCAGATACCCTACCTGCAACCCAGCTCCACTGTTTATTCTTTACATACGCTTCCAGTCTAAAACTGTTGTACAGATAAGGAAGATTTTGGCCAAATGATTTTATAGCAAAAAAACCCCAAAACCAAAAAAAACCTCCAACAAACACAAAGAAAACCCCACAAAAATCCAAACAAAACAAAACAAAACAAAAAAAAAACAAACCAAAAAACTCACTAAGAAAACCACAAACAAAACAAAAAAAACCCACCCAAAAATCAAACAAAAATCCCCCAAAACAAATCAAACCAAAACGAACTAATAACCCCAACCCAAAACCAAACCAAAAGGACAATCCTTCTCTGAAGTCCACCATACCTTCCTTCTTGTGATAGTAAAGGTAATCATATCCTTGAGAAGAAAAAATGTGAAAGAAACACCCTTTACCCAAATGGGGACAATGCTAGCATATCAAAGGCTGAAAAGGGTGGGGATGCACATCCATCACCAAACCAAAACCACAGTACTATTACAGGCAGAAACTGCAAGAGAGAAAAATTCCAAGAAGCAACAACTTTGAGCTCATGAAAGAATTTACATCCGCCATGTGGGCTTCATCAAGGAGATGTACAGTTTTGCCATGGCAAAAAGAAAACATCTTCACCATCCTAAAAAGAGAGGACAGCAGAGGTGAGAAAAATACTGCAAGCTACTCTTGAAATGGCTTAAATGGCTACATGGAAATACAGAGTAAATATGTAGGTTTTACTGCACATAATGAAAGACTCAGCTTTCCATAATCCACAGCAGTTTTAAGTTGCTTTTTCGTCCTAGGGCACAGGAAGGAATACAAAGCTTACTTCCAGACTAGGGATCTACCTTTGCAGAGCTGTCAAACCCCAGAAATCTACAGAGCTACATGACAAACAGAACTGGCAGAACTGGAACTAGGTATATGAGCATGTGGGCAAAATGGGAATGAAGTGTATTACATAAATGAGCATTTCCCCAGAATGAAGCAGAATGACAACCATGAAATGAAAAGGCGAGGGTTGGAGTGCTCTCCAGCCAGTGAATTCCAAACTGGGATCAGCACTCTGATAATTCTCAGCCTCCCTAATTCAGGGAGCTGTCACCACTCTGGGCAATCCCCACATTTCCTCCCCTGTGCAGCATTTACAGCAAAAGAACAGCAATTCTGGCTGAAGAACTCCAAACTGCCAGAGAAGGAAAGAAAGGAACAGCTTGCTTTGCCTGATGAATCTTCCAAAAGACTTCCTGATTCTCCTGTGTTAACTTGGACATGAGCAGCAGATGCCCAGATGTGTTCCATCTTTGCCTTAAGCCCCATTCAAAATAGAAAAGTTTGGGGGATACTCTAAAAAGCCCACTTGTAAACCAAGCTTTAAGGGTTGCTGGTGAGAATATCCAACATACACCTCGAGTGCCTGTCGTTGGCACAACAGTAGTGATGAGGAAAACAGATGGAAGATATCTCAGTTATTATGTCATTCCTACATCAAATGGGTCTTATATGAAAAGTATGTGGCCTCCTTGTGCTCCCTGAGGTCTATAGGAGGAGATGGAGCATCTGCTGAAGGTTAGTGATTCAGACCTCCATACATTTCTGAAATACATTGACCCTATATATCATCAAATTCAAGGATTTTAATAGATTTTTGACCACATTTTCCATAAAACCTGATCTCAGTGACACACACAACAAACAACTTGAAAATCCTTTGTCTAAACTCGTGTAATGCTATAAAAAGACAAAAGAAAGTATCTGCTTTTATTTAAACTAAAACAGAGTTTTTGCTGATGTTGACATGGATGACATTATTTCCAGTTTAGTGGCTTTATCTACAGCTCAGCCTTGCATTTCTTTAATTGGGTCAGAAACATGCCGATAGCAGAAATCCATTTTAAAGAATCCAATGACAATAGCACGTGCCTTTTTTTAGCTTAATGGAAATGAAAAAGCTAATTAAACCCAGAAAAGATTCCCAGAATATTGGGAATTAAAGAAAAGCCCACCTAGTGTGCGCTATCTCATGATAATTAAATAATCCCACAACTAACATCACAAACAGAACTGGGTAATTTTACCCCAACATGCTATTATAAAAATATTATTGTATTATGTAAACAAATACAGTAACAGTTTCTTACAATAAAGTTGCTTCAACTGCATCACAGTTTGCTGAAAAATGTGACATCGTTTATAGTTGATAAAAATCTTAACCTCTCTCGTCTATACTATCTTGTTAGTAATTCCTCCAATATGTTGATACTTAGGAGTCACTCCATAATAAAATGTTTAAAGTCTACTCAGTACAAGCTACAGACTCCAGATTTCTTGTTTTCCTATATTACATTCTTAGCGAGGCTGCTGTTTTTTTTAAGCAGAACAGCTAAGAAAAGGTAGAACGTCACAAAAATGAAAATAATGTTAGAATAGATTTTCAAAATTAGAAATTGATTTAAGCATATATTGAACATCTGCTACATCTGAAATAGACTGCTTATAAATTGCTCCTAGTAATTTAAGCAGCATCTGAAACTTGTTTATTTAAAGCACTACTTTCTTCCTTGTCCTTGCAGCCTCTTTTAAACAGCCACAGAAATCTTAAGCATGTTTATATTAATTTCAGTGTTGGCTAAAATACCCGGTAGCTGATTTTAATTAAAACATCAACCTCATACTTCTAATAAAAAGCAACTTAAAAGAGATTATGCGTTCTTGTTGAAATGTCAGTTGTGCACAAAATCTCATTTCTTTTTACAACACCAATCCTTTTCCTCATAGTGATTTTGAGTCATAGACCAGTTACAATGCACATTGAAAATACACAGTCTAGATCCTTTAGAAATGGTCTTGGAACTATATTTCTCTGAGTCTTTTCTAACAGCATTAGCTTATTCTGATAGGATTGCTAAGCATGCTTAAGATGCAGTTATTGTTAGTCTGAATAATATGTTCAGCACCAAGTCTGTGTTTTTTCTGCCCTTGTTTCAATACAAAGTTTTTCTGTTGTGTAATACTGTTCATCTGAGAACAGTATAATAAAACACTTCTAAAACATAAAATCACTGGAAATAAGTATCCTGTAACTGAAAGATGTGTTGTGACCTTAGCTTACAACTTGTATTTCCCATAAAACCAAACTCTCAAAACCAAAAGTTGACCGTGACATTTTGAAGTGATGAGCTTTTGATAAAGTCTTAAAACATAAGAAAGATAGTGAATGCATATAAGAAAATCTGATTAAGAATTTCAATTCAGAGATAAGGTGTTACAAAATCCGAGCTGGTCTGCATTCCAGTCATGTGACAACTAAACCCACAATTATTTAAATTAAAGTCCAAAAGCTACACAGCACTTAAATAACATGCCCACCAAAGTGCAAAACAAACAAATTTTGAAAAGTAATTCATTACCTGTTCACTATTTTCCCATCTAATCGCGAGAGAGCACATCTTTATTTCACAGCACTGCCCGTCAGCTGTAAACATTTCCGATGCTTCAACACGCTTCAGCTCCATCTTTCTGCTATTTTCTGTCTACACTACTGGTTTAACAGTTTGTTGTGAACAAGCCAAAACAACAACCCTGTACATCTTACGAGTTCCTGCATGGCTTTTTGGCTCAGTGCAATCAATAGTAGGTAGGATGCTTTTTAATCTTATTCCATATGGGATCCAGGTTTCCCCAAACTCTTTATCAATATGAAAAGCTGTCTCTCTGCATTCATCAGCAATCAGCTAACGGAAAAGGCTAGTGGATTTTGCCAGCAGTAAAAGACCTAATCACGGCAAGATCAAGCCAGCTGTCAACTATAATCAGCTTGATTCATTGCACTTTTCATATTCAATGGAAAATGTTGAGCAATACATAGTTCTTTCACAGTAATCAGGTTAAACTGAAAATGTAAGACTATAGAGAATTTAGCTTTAAAAACACAGGGATTATTTGTTCCTTTGTATTTTTGTAGTATTACCAATGCTGGGCCAAAACTGAATACCAAAGAGATAATGAAAATCATTGATTTTTGTATGTAATTTTACTGTTCAAAGTGACAGCAAATCATACCACCTGAAACTTAACAAAGAGCTTCTTTATTAGCAGAGACTGCCTAAGATAAAAGGCAAAGAGTAGAGTCAGAATAAATACCACAATCTTATGCAAATAACCTTTCCAGTGTTTGCTATTTGCTTTTCCCTACATAATTCAGTTTTTTCTTAAATCTTCCATGCAACAACATGAATGTATGAGCCAGCAATAAAGCTAAAGCATGTGTGCAATAGCATAAATCAAGAATCTGCAAGCCACAAAAGACTGGAACAAGCCAAAACCTATACATAAGGATTTTTAAATATTAAACATTACAGAAAATACTAAACACCATTAACAATTTCTTATGTACGTACAAATCAGGATACCATAGAAGATAAAACCCCAAAGCGTTAAAAGCTGTAATTTACCTTGTCAAACTCACAAATGACAGGCAAATTCACCTTCTCTTCCTTATTTCAAGAAAGTAATTCAAGCATGATTCAGTGCACTTATACAAGAGATCCAGCCAAATGGGTCTCCATAAGAACACTGAAGAACTCTGTGTCCAAGCACGATACAGTGACTATTCCAGCTGAATAAAGAACAGGCTTATTTTTAGTAAGGAAGTAAAGGTATGAGCTGTAGAGTAAGATCATCCACTAGGAATACGAGAAGAAGAACAAGTTTAACTCCCTTGCTCCTAGATTAGCCAGAGGGACTTTAATTTTTCTCGGCTTTGATGTGAGGAAGACTGCAGGGGGAACAAACTTAACAACAATTAGATCTGCAGGTAGCTGCAGGAACAACAGAGAAATGGAAAGGTTCACTCGCCTGGGAAAAACATGCAGGTGGGAAATAGGTATGCCTGGTGTCCAGAGGCGAGATGGACAGGAAAGTAAATGAACAAGTCAGTGAACATGGAAAGGTGTGTCAGAGAAAGGAGGTCACAGCAGCACTGCATGAGAAACACCACAGAGACCATGGAAAAGATGACAGAAAATACTTACCTGCAAATGACACAGCTACATAAGAGACAGAACTCTAAATGTGTACTGAAAATGAACAGCTGGCCTTGCATGGACCATTAGAGTCTCCTGCTCTGAAATGAAAGCTGTTCAGAGACAGAGCAACAATCCAAACTCTCAAACTTTCACATTTAAGGTCTCAGCGCCATGCAGTGAATTTCATAACCAGTCTCCTATAAAGTTCTACAGAAATAAAGGAAAGAACAAGTCCTAACTTCCTTTAAATAACTCGATACCAAAATATTTGGTTTAACTAAAAATTACTCTATTGTGACTGCAAAAGGATATAGGTGTGACAAAGGGCATTGAAGTGTACAGTGCAGGTGTAAGGGCTGCATAGCAAGACTTCAGAAAAATAACAAGTCTTCGAGTACCATTTACTTTGAGTTAACGTGTATAATGTTATACATCAGCTGAAACACTCATTCTAAATTGTTCTAACTTTCTGTAAGAGCCAAGCAGCTCAGAATCTCTATGTGCAGTGACAAATGGAAGCAATTCTTTACATGCTTCATTTATTTAGAAATCTAGGGGAAAGAGTGAATTGTATTGCTCCATGTCCACAACACAAACACAAGAAAATGAATACCACAGTTAGAGATTAAACAAACAGACTTCTCCCTCTCCCATGGATATCTGCAACTAAGTCTTGCTGTAAAACTGCAAAGCCATGAGTGAATAAAAGCAAAGACAGATCTTTAAAAATAGGAGCTAGAGGTAGAGATTCAGTAAGTGATGCAGTTTAGGTATTTTCTCCTCTGCAAAATAGGAACACATCAGTTGGTTGTTATGAACTAGAAAAACACATATTCAGTTCCCAGAACTTGTTGAACAGAATTCTCTCTGACGCCCAGAGGAGCAGCAGAACTACAAAATCTGTACACTGCAAATAAGTGTGTGTAAATGTCTGTATAGTACAATACACATATATACACACTGTGATTCTCATATCCACAGCCATCTAGATAGATATCATATCTAGAGTGACAGAGGTTAAAAATTACAGGTAGAAGACATGGAGGAAAACAGTCCTTTTTCACAATGTTCCAAGAATGCTCCCTGGTCCCAACAAGTCAAATAATCCTTAGATTCCTCAAACCAAACTAAGCCAGATGTTAAAAGTGAGTATTAGTCATAAACTAAGATTAACATAATTAAAACTGTAACAGGAAAATAATCACAGAGTAATTGCAATGAAACTTATGAAATTATTCTCATAAAATCTAAACATATAGTAACTTTGTCCATTATGGACTGAAATATATTTGAGATTGCATAGGACAAGTCAAAACACTGTTTTTATGACATTCCAAATTCAAGAAAGATGTGATTCTGCCTAAAAGGTTTTAAAAAGGCCTCAGGTGGAGGTATGAGGTCAAGAGCACATTAATTCCCTACAGTTTAACAGAAATTCTTTCTATGGGATCACACAATTATTAGTTTTGTAGAGATACTTCCCTACATAACTATCCTTTGCTGAGGTGTGAAAAGACTCAGATTTCTAGTCCAGCAAGAATTCAAAAGCTATTTGTATGCATTAAAATTAGCTTTAGATTTTTTTTCCTGCTTTCTAATTTAATTTTTTCCCTTAAATCCTTTAGTTGGATTAGTTTTTCTATTTTTTTGAAGAGCAACATACTGCCAGCTGTCTGGAAAATGCTTCAGACAAACTTAAAGAACTCTATCAGTCTCTGGAGAATCCAAACTCTATTTACTCTGACCTAGGAACTGGAAAAGGAATTTGATGGTTCAAAAGGCTGCTGTAGGGGCAGCAAGGCACCCCTCTCTGATAGGAAAACAGTTTTCAGAATCTATACATTACACAAGGCAACATCTCTGACAGCAGGAGTAGCAGACAAATTTTTGTCTCTTTAACAAAGGCAACAGAAAAAGCTGCAGTAGAAAATTGGGAAAACTTGAATCTGATTTAATTACCCTTTTATTAGAAGGTCAAAAGTTGCCAGGAAGCTTACATTACTATTTCTTCAGAAAAAAATATTCTTCTGCAAACTGTTAGAATTGTTTGTGCTGAAATTGTTTAAAATCATATTTTAATGGAATTATTTGCTTTGACTTTGCTATGAGACCCCTGAATCTAAATTTCAAGAGTGACAGTTTCCTGTTCATTTTAAACAAATTTGTTTAAAACCTATCTTATGTGAGTGGCAGCCCCTTCCAAGCACACTGTTAAATGTTATAAACAGAGTGCTTAATACTTACAAGCTTATATTAAATTGAATTTGCAGCTCAGCTTTGAAAGAACAACTTCTACCCAGACTAAGCTCTTTATC
The DNA here is from genome assembly GCF_052056855.1 of Sturnus vulgaris. Taxonomy (NCBI): domain Eukaryota; kingdom Metazoa; phylum Chordata; class Aves; order Passeriformes; family Sturnidae; genus Sturnus; species Sturnus vulgaris. The sequence goes on from NC_142248.1 coordinate 38,953,887, forward strand.
CTTCAATAGTTCAAATGAGAAACTTAAAGCAAGTACATATAATGTATTTCAGATCTGACTTTATTGTTTCTGTTAAAAATGTGGCTTGTTTGTCCTTTTCTCACAATTAGATTTTGTCATACCTTCACCTGACAGGCTAAGGAAACTTTTATTATTTTGCATGTGCAAGAATACTTGTAAATGCCCCCCACCCCCTCCAAGAACAAAATGTACATTAGATGTTTAATGCCTTTTTATCAGGTCACATTCGTATGGATGAAATGGTCAAAACTAATGAACAATCTATAATTCTATTCGGGATTTTGGCACTAGCTGTAAATCTATTTCATCTCTAAGCACAGAATGGGACAAGTCACATCACAGGCACTCAAAAGCAGTGTAGCTTTACTGCTGTTATGATGGAGTGGAATAAAGAGACTGCATCAGAGGGTAACCACCCTCCATCAGCAACCATACACTCCCTGAAATTAAATCAGTGCTACCAAGAACTGCCTTGTGTATACATGTATGTAGAAGTTTTAATGCATCTGTCAATGGAATTTCCCTAAGAATTCCCTCAGTGTTAGAGTCTCCTGATACTAAACAGCTGGACTACCTGTTGTAGTTTTTTGCTAAAAGCCTGATTTGAGACACCTTAAGAAAAATAGTGAACACGAGTTCTGTTATTAATCAGCACAAAACTTTTAACACTCCATTTCATCTACTGGTCACAGCTTCAGTACCAAGAAAATCTGCAGGAATATGCCTCCGGTTTAGCAAGATGGTGAAGTTTTCTTCCTCTACACAAATTTCCTTTATACTAATATTAACAAAACTTTTGTAGTGAGATAAAATGAGGTTCCACTTTGTATTTCTTGGCAAAGGCTTAAGCTAACATCCATTAAGAGAAAGGATTATTCGTATCATTCTCTCTAAATCAGGGGAGCAATTCTAGAAACAGCAAAAATAAGTAAAAAAAAATCGGCACCAGGTGAGATTTTATGCTCTCCAAGTAAACTATTATGCATAAAAATAATTTATATTTAAATTATATTATTATATTTATAAAAGTAACTACAAAAATGAGTATTTCTTCATATACAGACTGTTTTCATTACATTAATCTCTTTTATTCAGTCCAATACATTTGACTTCTGTCATGTTCCTGTACCACATCCTTTTTTCCCCCCGAGCTACATCTGTTTTCCTGTTTTCTCATCTCCAAGAAATTTCTGGGTTATCTGATTACCTTTTCATCTGGACAACTGTCATCATCCAGTCAGTGCTCTTTTTGGGAGAGCAGCATCTGATCCACATCTCCTGTTGAGGACCAGCAGCTCACCCAGGATGGGGCTCCCCAGTCCCTCTCCTGTCTGCCACTGACCCCCAGTGGTTTCACCTATATTTGCTCTGCCTCACTGTTCACAGACTGCTGCTGCTACTATGGAATGGTGCTTGGATCATGCTAGGATATCTGGAAGCAAACAAGACCCAGCATCTTGATCACTGTTTCATGGCCATCAATCACAGAATCAAAGAATGATTTAGGTAGAAAGGAGCCTCTGGAAGTCATCTGTATCAATAAGCCCCGACTGGAGCAGTTCAGACTGCTCAGGACTTTATTCAGCTAGATCAAAATTCCACAGACTCTGAACAGTCTGTTCCAATGTCTGTTACTCTCAATGATAAAACATTTTTTCCCTTATTTATTTAGAATTCCCCTTGTTACAACTTGTGTTCAGATCCAACTGGCTCAGCGACACAAGCTAAAGAAAGGAAGAGGCAGCTGTTCTCACAGAAGAGAATCCCTCCTGAGACACTGCCCAATCTCCCTGGCAAAAGGAAATGTTTAGTTATATAAGTCTGATCTTCACATATCTGTACCTTTGTGTACTGGCAGAAAGAGATCAGGTCGCGACTACACCATAATTTCACTTCTAAGAAATAAAGTTTTAAACAAAAAGAAAACCCCAAAAGGTCACTTCTTGAACAAGAGCACCTGTCAATTCACAAAACCTCACAGAGTTTTTACCTTTAGACTTTGTTATGCAGTATACAAAGCTCCCAGATGAATACTTGCAGGTAAGTATTCTTTCTACAATAACATGTGTTTCACTACTGGAAGACACTTACCCTACTCTATTTTTAACTTGAAAGATAATCTAATGAAATTTAAGCATTTACATAATGTGATTTTAAGCTAACTATTATTTAAATAATTGCTGATCAAGCACATATAGTTTCAAAGAACAACAACAAAAAAATCTTACTGCATATGACAAAATTTCAATTAACAGAATCATCTAAATTTAACTGTATAAATTGCCCATAATTTTTTCCAATATTATTGGTTCAATCAATAAAGCTAACATTCATCTTAAAGTTTTCTATGCATGTCATACTTGTAGCTCTACCCAATATTAAGCAAAAAATCAACTATTTCATCCTTAAAGCAGTACATATAATAAAAATATACCTGAATGCAGAGTATTTGGTAAGATCTGAGCTGTCTTCAATGTTCCATTGGTTTGTGTTGATTTTAGGGCCAGTCTAACATTCAGCATGCCAGCAACAATGAATAAGCCTAATGCATTACGTAAGTGTAAGCTGATTAAATCCTTGATCCTGAAGCCACCTCTTTTTCCCCCCTCCCCCTCTGATTTAAAACTTAGCATAATTGAAAATCTTAGTTTTAAACACTTCCAAAACCTGATTTGTATCATTTTTAACATGAAAACCACTACAATTTTACATTACTATAATGCCTTCAGGTTTTAGTCTTCTATTTTCATAAACCTGGTATTTAATATACTTCATTTCCTAAACCTGGTAAAAGTCCTTTTTAAAGTGATCAGTTCCCCAACAAATTTTAATTTTGGGGCCAACTTTTGGGATTTAAAAAAAAAAGAAAAATAAGTGTCCTGAATGGAATGAAGATAGAAGTTTTATTCAAGTTATCAAGTCTGAGCTTTGCCCATAAGAACTCATAGCAAAATCAATTCAATACAGAGCCATGATATCATAAAGCTTAGCCCTGTCAAATGAGACTGTAAGGCTTTCTGCACATGCTAGTCCTGATTTCCAAATGTACTGGATCTCAAATGTAGTATCTGAGCTACAACCCACATGGAGGAATAGATCAGGGGAGGTCATGAAAGAGTTATGTTCCCCCAGCAGTTCACAGCACCATGATCTCACTACATTGTCAATATGACAATGGCAGCAGGATAAACGGATCTATGCAGCAGAGGATACCAGCCAGTGTTCTCTACAGAAAAGGAACGAGAGCAATACATGATTAACTGTTGTGAATAGGGAAAAAAATTCCTTCCCCTAGGTCCACATGCCATACACAAAACAAGCTGCAAAAAGCTGCAAACTGACTGAACAACTCTGCTACATGGGGAGTGTGTGTGAATTTTAGATGTTAATTATCAGGCAATATACAAGCAGAGAACTGCTGAATCCACGCAATCGTTTTTAAGATTCTCAGCTTGAAAAAAACTGATTTGTTTGCTTTTAAACTTTTAGTATTATTTTACTCTGAGGAAGAACCATGTGCACATTTGTAAAGTGGTAGTGCTTCATTGAGACAATTTAACTATGAATTGGTGAGTTCAAACGTTTTTATTGAAATTTTTAAATATCTAAAAATAGCTAACTACAGCTGAGTGTCTTGGTAAAGGCAGCAGAATGGTCCTGAACAAACAAGAACAGACTATACTTTGTAGAATCTTCATTAGTATTGAAGATGAGACAAGAGAGAAGAAAGTAAAGAGAGTTTCGGCTCAGGAGTAGAAGGCTTTTAAGTCATGTTAATTTTGAAAGAGATACACTAGAGTTTTTATGTATAAAAGAAAAAATATTCAAGCCAGGAATCACAGGTTGCCTATAGTATGAAATTTGTATTTTAAATTAGAAACCTAGTAATATATAGTTAAAAAAACTCCATGTGTAGAAGTGAATCAAGTGCATAAAAACAGTATAAAGTGATGGCTCTGAGAGGTATGCAAGTTCTTCTACCAGCAGTTGAAAACACCCCCATTCATAGATATATCCTCATATTTCAAATATAATGGTATGTCATTAATCAGTATCAGTGAAAGAAAAGATATGTGGACAGGCAATATAAGTGTGAAAGAATAATGCAGCTTGTTTTTACTTCACACAGAATTAATAAAACAGATGAGAACACAAATTAAGACTCTGGGGCTTCTCAAACGAAGTAATTTCTTTCTAGACAGAAAATTCAGAGTAATTGATGAAAAAGACACATTGTCCCATCCACTTTCGAACAAACTCAAACCAAAACCAAAAGCAGTTCCCATCAAAACACACCTTGAAAAGTAGTAATTTTTAAAACACAAAGTATTTGAGTGGTGTTGATCCAAACCTTTAAGATTTATTACATACCCCATTCTCAGTTCGTTTCTCCACAGGTATATTTATGCCATTTCTTTGATTTTGGGCTTGACGGCCACCTAAAAGTAAAGCATCACTCTTAGTAAAAAGTTTGGTTTTCAACACAAATGCATTTTACTCTCGAGTCTGTTCTCAGATGTTCTGAGAATCCTATTCAAGAATTTGTATCAAATTTTTACCTGTGAATTTTTATTCTGCTAGTTCCAACTCTTTCTTACTAAAGTTACTTTTTGTAAGCAGTGAATCAGCAGAAATAAAGCTTTTACTTCACGGAATTCCTCATTTAAAAGTACAGACATGCAGCTCTATTTTCCTGACTTCTCTTTAGGCAAAGATGTCATGAAGGGCAATGTACTCATATTTTGTGCCCATGAGAAGCAGTAGCTTCAACTGAATACATTATAAATTAGCATAATAGAGGAAGCTTTTCTAATGTCTAACTTATAAAGAACTTTAATCTAGAAATCGATCCATAGCCCAATGATGAATTAAAAAGCCTTGCATGCATGGTTCAGAAGCAATGCTTTCATTGTACATTGAAATTCTTTGGCTTTAAGCATATCTTAAATTTCTTAACATACTTTGTATTGCTCAATGGATAACAGACTATTTTACAAAGTACCCAATTAATACAAAATTCCCTCACACATTTTTGGGTCTGCTACTTCTGCACCCAAAACAAGCAGGAACCACTTAAAAATAAGAGAAGAAGCCTCAGCTGAAAGCAATAAGGACTCGGCAAAGACTTGAAATCCTGTTGTTAAAAGTAGTCACATTAGTTGAATGAGTCAGGATAATCTGGGCATACAAACACACCTCACTGAGACACCTTTCCTGTCCTTCAGATAGTCTGACAGCCATTAAGTTTATAATGCACAGACTCAAAACTCTTCTCATAGATTTATCACGACTACTAATATATCTATATGGAGGACTGAGAAAGCAAAGGCACTGAAACCTCTGCCAGTGATGTCTGTAAAACAGATTTGAATTTTTAAAAGAGGCAAAGGAGTTTACCAAGTCCTTCTCTGTGCAACTGAAAGAACAGCAGTTCAAAAAGACCCATTCTACCCTCTCAAAATGTAGGGACTTTGTCTCAATAAGAAAAAATTACATCAAGTCCCTAATATACACCAACTTTCTTGGATCCAAATTAAGCAGAATACAAACAGATCTTGATATTACTCAACAGATTGGTAGAAATTATTCTAAAGAAGCAAACTGGAGAATAAGAATAGAGATGCCCTTGTTCAAATGGCTCAAATGGTTCAAAATGGCCTTGGTATGCAGAAGTTCTATTACATATAACTACTGAAAGCTTGCTGAATGATCTCACTTAAGAAATCTTTTAAATCTGTTCAGTAACAACACTGCAGGATGAATGTACTTACTCTGTTCATTGCTTTCAGCTGGTGACTCTTCATGACGAAGAAAAAATTTTACTTCTTCCCTGCGGGGCCCCCACTTCTGTAGGTGGTCATACATCATGTGATCAAAGGGTATGGGGCGCTCTGCAAGTACAAGACCAAAAAAACTCCATCACAACTCCTTAAAATCAAGCAGGGTTATACAAAACTTATTAATGGTCAGAACCATGCTTTTTGGTTTAATCTATCCAATGTTATTTGTCTTACACTAAGTCTAAGACACAGGCACCAACTGGATGTATGGTATTAAAAGCTGGCCTGTTACTCTAACACAGCTCACTGCTCCACAGCACTACAGAACCAGCTTACAAATCCATACCAGTGTTTAGGAACCCTAATTAAGGAAATAGCAACTTTGCTTCCCATCACCACCAGATGGGCTATTTGTTCTATTATTAAAATAATTCGTTCAATTTGAACCTCTGGGTTTCCAAACAGACAAAAAGCCTTATCATTATATTGACATTTCCTCTCCTAAGAACTTGATCAGGTACTCCCACTTTAACACACTTTGCCAGACACTAACTTCTAGTATGTATGGAATTACTGGCAACTCCTTGAACAAATAACAACTAAGTCTATGCAATAGTAGTTCTCTCTGCTTTTCCCCAAGGAAACATTTGCATAGAGTAATTATTTCTTCTAAATTGATCAAATATATTGTTAGTAAGAGGCTGAACACTATATATTTAGCATTTCAAAATGAAAATACGTTTAAGAAGACAAATTTTTCACTGCTTCCATAATTACATATTACATTTATTACCAGATGTTTTTATTAAGATAATAAAATCCCTGGTTTTAGATCTAATACTAGCTAAGGTACCAAAATGCATCTTCTAACCAGAATAAAATTGTATCATATACTATACCTTGTTGTTAAAAGCTACATACTTTTGGCCTCCAAAACCCAAACCGCGCTATCTCCTACCAGAAAAAACACCACTAAGTTTGTTATCCCTTTCATATTTCACTCATTTGATATGAGAAGACAAAATGATTCAAAGATGTAAGAGAAATCTTGGGAAAGGCTTGGGAAAACCAAATCACAAATATACCTTCATGTAATGAAATTTTCCTAAATTTATATACATTATGAACTACATAGATGTACACATCTTGATACTCTTGAGATACTTAACTGCAGTACTTAAAAGCACAATACATTTTTATCAATTGCTTCACAATACACTTAATACAATAAACTTCTGTTAAAATATATCATGTCAAATAGGTATGTGATTAGCCACAATTAGATCTAGCTGCTTTCAGTGGACAAGGGTCATTTAAACCACAAGCTAATTATATTGATTAGGTGGTTGATTACTTATCATTCTTTAAAAAAAACCAAACCAAACCAAAATAAAAAAAAAAACAACAAAATACCCTGCCCCCAAAAAAATCCCACTCCCCCAAACCAAAACACAACAGCTGTGTTTAAACAATAGATGCTTTGCTTCACTTCTTCCTGCTCCTCACTCAAGTGGTGTCCCAGAAAGATTGTCAATAATGTTTAAGCACACAAGAATAAGGTCAGTGACTTATTACTACTCAGTTCTTGAAATGGAATTTTAAAAGCACGATTTTCAGGTTTTTCAACTTCTAAAGTAAAGTAAGGTTTCAAGTGCTTTGAAGCATATCCACTGAAATTGCAGCAGGAGTCTTCTAAAGATCACTGAATGTAAAAATATTTAAGTGGTTTAGTTCAGAGACTTTAAGAACAAGATATGAATCTTTAGGAATTTCTCCCAAACAGAAAAACTGCTAGGCAAACCCAGCTGTAACAGGGCTGGGATAATTCTGGAATGGTGAGGAGTAGCTGCAGCTTCACTCCTGGTTGAGCTGGTCTCCCATTAAAAGTAAGGCTCTGATCTCAGGAGCTAGTCAAAGTAAGAGATGTCATTTACATAATGCACCTTCAATAACTAAGACTAATATTTTTCAGACAATGACAATGGAAAGAAATGGCAAAGATGTTTTCTAGCAGTTCTTCCACAAAACCAGTTTGGGATGTTATCCTAAAGTGGATAGAAAACAGGTTAAAGTAGTAACACCATCATCAACATCACTGAAAGAATGAAAAGAAAGATGAAGCAGCACTAATCATTCTGTGCAACCTGGCTACATGAAACAAATTCAGGAAACAAAGAGGAAGAAATAATTGACATTAACACTCAGCACAAGACATTATGAGAATTCCCATTCCTTCCTACAGTTTAAATCCTTTAAAGAAGGAAGAATGATTTTCTATTTGAAGTACAATAGCACAAGACATACTTTCTGAAAGTTCCTGTTGTTTAAGAACCAAAATCAAATTAAAACAAAGAGAAAAACTACTGTTAAATTTTTCCCGATTGTTATAGCTTCAGAATATTTATCAGTAACTAGTTTCTCAAAATTATTTCAAACTTTAATTTTAATTTTTAAAAAAAATTAAATAGGAGAAAGCATTCTGAGAGTGTGAAGAAAATGTTAAATAGGAGAATGGGGGTAGAGTAATAATAAAAAGCTGGATCCTTATACTTTAGCAACACATCAAAAATGATCTAGAGAAAATTTGTTTTCATGAATAACCAAGCAGAAAACCATGATAAATGTATTTTAAGTTGGATCAAGACTAAAATATTTTTGAGAAATGAGCTATACTCGCTTACTTTTACTTAAAAGTTTAGAGAATGGGTTAGTTTTAAGTATTCCAAAACAAAACACCTTGTAAATCTAAAACACAGATACTGCACCAATGTTTCAAAAAAGAGTTGCAAAATTCTTCTGGTGGAGCTACAGATCCACTACTTAAGTTTCAGTCTTCAAAACCTGTTTTATCCTGACTTCAAGGATCCTGCTATGTGAAATAAATACATTCATGCCTGCTCTACATGAAACCAGAATAAAAACTAATGGATTTACTCCATAGGGGAGTTTGCTGCAATATCTGGAATGAATGTTTCCCTGCTCAGGTTTGCAGAGGTACACTCAGAGTAAGAAACTATTTCTTTCACACTCTCTTGCCTCCTATGAGGCACTGAGGAATACCAGTTATGACCAGTTGCTGAAGGGCATTCCAGATGTAAATGAACTGAATAATTCAGTACTGGGTGGATTTAATGGTTGAAATGAATTCTCTCTTAGAACATACTACAAGTTCCTGGCATCACACCTGTCTTTGGACCCTCCTTACTGACTGCTATTTGCAATAACAAGAGAATGAGGAACATTCTGGTTTTGTCTCCTGTTACAGCATGACAAATCCTTGCAAAAAGAGGAAGCTTTAAACTGACAAAGCACAAGGTGGTTTAAAACATACTGATACATCAGGCACAAATGCTATTGGCTTTTTCAACTACTACTCATCTCAAGAAACTGGCAAGGAGAAGGAACAGAGAATGAAATACCAAAATCAAATGTGAATAAATGAAATGCTTAGGCCATGCAGCTTCAAGAAAAATAATTTTCTTGACTCTAATGCAAACAACACCTGAACTATTTTACAATTCTTGTGAAGCCCTCAACCATTTCTTTGTCACACAAAATGAAAGAGATAAAAACTACAATAATAACTAAACCAATACGCTTTCCAGGAGCGAAGCTATTGTAATCTTCCTCTTCACTGTAGAAATCTTACATAATTTTTGGATTTTAGTAACATTTTTCTGGAAGAAAATAGGTCTCTTATCCTTTAAAAATAAAATCAAGTGTTTATCATCTACTTTTACATACACATTCAAAACAGGAAGACTATTAAAAGAGACAGTACTTTGTTAGAGCAATACAGTTTAGAAAGGCTATTGGGCATACAAACTGTTATTTGTACCTGATGATAAGATTCCAATCCACAAGCCCCAATGCTTTGAATTTGAATAGACATGCATTATTCAGCTGGGCTACCTAAAAGAAGCCGTGGCTATCTGTAGAGCAGAGAAGTTAAGCACATTCACAAGAGGCCAGGTATATTCTCTCTTGTGGAGGGAGGTATAATTTGTCATTTGTGCCACATGGAGAGACTGCCAGGAAAACACTGGCACTGTAGGACCACTTACGGTGTGTGACAAAAATCTGTGTTTTTCAGCCCATGATTTGCTGTATTAACTTTGGTTTTGAATTTTACTTTCCAAAATGTTCTCTGAAAGAACACTTGCAGATCACTTGAGGATAACGGTAAGGGATCAGAGACAGTGGAATAGCAGAGATAAAATATGCTTTTCAACTGGCACAACATGCAGTAGTTTTACTGTAAATTGCCTCACACTTCCCACTCAGAACCATAGTTTAAAATTTGTTGTTGTAACTGTCACATTTAACTGTTCAGACTCTTGTTTTCTACATCAGATCTCCGCTCCAGGCAGAATTATTTTTAAAAACTTCAGTGGAAAAAGTTAAATTTAGCTCTCAGAAGAAGCAGAAGGAAAAATTATCGTATAGATGCTCAGGTTTTTCCACTGAGACATCTATGTACACTAGACTTTAGGTCAAGAAGCTGAGGTCACAGATTTTGTAACAGCATCCTACATTTAAGAAGAATGAAATAAACATTTGTACTGAAAGTCCCATAAGAGAGCCTTAAAACCAGTGTGCAGGATATCATTTTTGCTGACACTACAGGTGTGTTCGAGAGACCCAGAAACATAAGCAAGTGTTTTATTTTTTCTTTCATTTCCTCCAGTATTTTCTATTCCACACTTTCAGTTGAATAGATCTATACAGTTATCACCTTGGGAATTTAGCAAGTCAAGCTTTGTGAAAGCATCTTCATATGAGTTTTACCAGAAGCTCGGAGTTAACAACAGGTAGAAGCTCTGGGCAGGCTTCTACTCCTTCACTTAAGTGTCTGTATGTAGATCCCTGCTTCAGAAAACTGGGTGAGCTCCAGTGCTCAAAATTAACAGAAAACAACCAGCTAAAATCAGTCATCTCCTTGTTCTATTCACAGTAATATCCAGATCTCCACTGACTTTAATGGGATCAAAGAAAGATAATTTTCCGGGTAAGTACCCAAAATCTAGTCTTAGTCCCTCCATTGCAACTTCATGGATAAACACGATTTCCACTTTACAGAAGCTTGTAGCTTTCAATATCTAACACTTTGAGAAATAAAGTATTACACCCACAGAAAATATTTTCTCAGTATTAAAAGGTATCCTATAGAAAACCTGTGCTTCTAAGATCCAAGGTTTGCAAGGTTTAAGTGTTCCAGGAAGGAACTGTGGATCACTTTTCCAGTTTCTGGTCACCCTTTAAAGCTAGTTGACAACATTCTTTCCTACTTTTTTTTTAAGAAGTACACCTTCAAATATTGTGAAAGAAAAAGAATAAATAACACCACGTAGGACACTTTCATAGGCAAGGGATTGGGAAATATTAGGAATATCTGAGTGTTGTTGAAGTCTGCAGATCCATTTTAGAAATGTGATGCATTTGGTATTATAGACTCCATAACCTCAATTTCCAATTTGAAGAAATTTTAACCATTCTTTAAGTTCTATCCTTAAAAGCAAGTTGTCTAACTAAGTGTATACTGAATTTTTTTCTAGAATTGCAGGCATACAATTCTCAACCTTTCCCTTGTTCGTGCTTGCCTAAACTGAGTTTCCACTTAAGTAGGGAATAAGTAAAGTAACTTCTTCAGGTACCTTTTCCTTTTACAAAGTCTTAGAATAGTTTAGAAAAAGATAAGGTATAGTTTTCCTAGGAGGAAAATATTCTGGACTGCCAATATGTAAAGGTTCCAAAGGCATCTGAATAATGCCTGTTGTGTCTGCCTGGCAAAACAGGCCCCAGTCAAAATAAAACACCTCTATAGAAAATTTAAGAATTCAGTATCAAGTTATGATCTCATCAGTCTTTATACAGAACAAATTACACTAAAAAGAGGTCACTTTGATAACTAAAAGACAAGAATGGGGGATTGGAACTAGATGATCTATAAGGTCCCTCCCAACCCAAACCCTTCCATGGTCCTATTTTATAATTCTATGAACATGTCTGTTATCCCCATCCATCCACCAATTCTACTTTCATCCATGCATTGATAAATGATAACCTGGAGGTTTGTACTACATGCAACTACAAGAATCCATTTAAAAAACAAAATCTACTGTGCAAGGATTTTGACACATTCCTGAAAAAAATGCCCCCCTCATTATTCTGTGAAATTGCAACACAAATACGATATGGACACTACTACCCACTCCAAGAGAGACTGTCAAATCTTTAAGAGGAAATGTTCATGAATGGGCAAGAGATACTAACTATGTCCCATTCTGCCACAAGGCTATCTGCAGAGCAACTGCCATTTCATGATACAAAAGGGAAAAAAACATCTATACCCTTTCTTAAATTTTAACTAGTGCTCCCATGGCTAGCAGTGAGGAAACGGGTCTGGAAAGAATGCAAGTGGTGATCTGCACCCACTGACTCCAAAAAAATCATCATGAGGCTCCCTGCTGTCATTTAAATACCCTCCATACTACTAGAAAAACAAATACAGAACACGAACAGGCCTTACCCATGCATTTTATCAAATGCTTCATGTTGAGGAAGAAAACAGAAAAGAGTCAAGAATTACATTAATCTCTACAGTTATTTGAATTACAGTCCTTTGTGTCAAAGTCTACTAGACTAGAAGAAAAAAAGAAGAGTAAAATATGCAATTGAAATAATTAGTATTGAGAAGTCAATCTTTTTTTATAATTGGTGCACATATTAAAATCCATTTCCAGTGAACATTTTACTTACCATTTCCACGCCATACTTCAGCCAGATGGCAGCTTCCTTCTCCAGGCTCTTTGCAGAACTCCACGACATCGCGACAGGTTGTTTCTGGTGTAATTGGAACTTCTGTCAGAATCTGTTCATTGTTGCTCAGAAACACAGTTAATATCATCTGAAAGAAATAAAAAGAAAAGTAGCAGAATATTAAAAAAAATATGAGACAAAAATAAGATTATGGGTCATTTTTTTCCCCTCTGTAAATGGAAATGTATTCCTAGGATTGGTTATCAGATTTCAAAGTTGTTTTCAGTCCCCTGTAACTTCGACAAAGATTTAGTCCTTTGTGGTTTTGGTTTTTTGGGTTTTTTTTGACAGTACATAGAATTGACAAAATTTTTTAATAAAAGCTTGAGTTGAAATGCTTTAGTTCTGTCTGAAAATAAGGTTGAAAAGAAAGGAACAAGTTTCAGCTGTTAGATGCTTGAAATCATAGCATTTAAATGTTGAAAATAAATGTACACTTTGGCAAAGTAACCAGAAGCTTCAGGATGTACTCAAATATAAGTATTCCTGAAATGCACTAAATACTCTGAAATACACCTGACCCTATGCTCCTGCTAAAAATTAAATTAATCATTTTATACATTCTCTCTGCACCCTAATTCCCATCTGTAGTCACAACACTGTTCTGTAAACAGTGGATGGAAAAGAGAGAATATAATGTTTTAGAAGGCAAAAAATACCGTAACAGTAAGTGTCCCTAAAGAACGTGATAAAATTAGTAACTTTGCCTGCAACGAAAGTTCTTCCAGATTTTTCTCATAAATAAAATGTGGCATCACATACTGAACCTAATGACAGTTCTTCATTAAATGAGCACTCTCCAGGTAAATAAAAGTTGTGCTTCAATTTGCATAGGCAACTCTTAAAAACATTGGTAACACTTTTATCTGTGGGACACATACATCAGCCAGACTGGAGACTGACATTAGTAACAGCTAGATACTGAGTGAGAGCAGTCTGTCTACTTTAGAAATAGACACAGGACAAATTCCAAGAAAGCCCAGGCTTCAAGCTCTCCTCAGTCCTCCAGGCTATTTCAGTTCAGCCTTCTACTCTCCCTCAGCCTGCCAAGTTTGCATGCTGTGTCCTGAAGTTTTCAAGTACCTACACTTCAACACAAGAAGCAGTCAACCAGAACCGAAAATGTACCAGAATTCACCCCCGAGTTTTTCCAGCAGCAGCATAAAGGAAGCCATGGTAAAAGTTATAATACAAGCTGGAGGAGGCTACAGGATGCAGCCAAGAGACAGCAATGAGTGCCTGTGACCACGTACTGTAAACAGCTCAAAACATTATTGTTCCTCCACCAGAAGATTCAGACAGCCTCAATATCCAGTGACTGTGGTTATATAACAAGTAACTGACGTTGAATCTACTAGTGGAATTTGACCTCATATTTAAGAAGAAAGAGTCACACACATGAACGTAAACCAACAGGCTTAGAAGAAACCTTAAGAGGTCATCTAATGCAGTCTCTTTGCCTCAGGCAGGATAAACTATACCTGCATTATTCTGCAGAGATGCTTGTCTAACCTGTTCTGAAAAGCCTTTCATGATGGAAATTCCACCACTTCCCTAAAGCCATCCACCCTAGAAATCCAGGATTCCTGTTGCAAGAGGAAGTTTCTTAAAGTCTAGTTAAAGTTTTCCTTACCACCATTTAAACCCCCTAGCTCTTCTAGCCACAGGGGAAATAGAAAACACTTTTCCCCCCCTCTTTTCATTTTCCCTTCACAGTTAAATTTAAGGAATGTGCAATATGTAAGTAAATTAAGTAATTTAAAATAAACAACACCAGTTTAACAAAGTTATTAGTGCCAGTATTCCAGTTTCCCCACAGCACTTTATAGCAGTTTCAGAACAAACCCAAACTTCGGAAACTTTTTGAAAATATCCAAAGACCATGACTTTACTGCCTCATAATCATTTGTGTCGAAGACCTGTTTTCTTGGTATGAAAGAATATATAAAATGTCTTAACATCATGTGATTTTACAGTTTCCAGGTTTTGATTTTCTTATTGCTGTAAAAGTAACACTGGCCCAGAAAACTTGTTTCATATCTTCAAGATTATACATCTGCTTCTGCAGACACACTGAAATAGAAAGAAAAGCCTTATAGGTATGAGTTATCCTATTTATCTCAGTCACTTCTCCATAAATTCTGATCTCAAGCACTACATAAACTCACAGTCTCCTTGGCAACACCAGGACAAAGTTTGCTGTACCTCAAGCACATCACTTGACTCCCTCAGCTCAGAGGGCATCAGTATTGTCTTCTGCAAAGCTGGGTGTCACAGTTTCAGCTCAGGGAAAGGTATCTCACTAATGAGGAAGTAAGATGCTGCAGCCAACTATTGGTGTAACACTCCTCAAGGAAACTTGATTAAATAAAGATTTATTTTCAGACAGGTTGTCTGAGTAATACTAAAGGAACCGAAACACTCTGCTCCAAAACAAATCCTGAAACATACACACTCGAAATACTGAACATTATTATAATGTTAACTATAGATATATTGCAATATTAATTACATTTTCAAGTCAGTGTCATACCTTTCCCTGTTTGTGGTGGGAATGGCTAAGAATCAGAGGTATTACATGGTGATAAAATACAAATAAGCATTGATGGAGCCTGGAAATTTACTGCTGAGGATCAGAAGTGAAGCACACACATGAAATACACAAGTATATCCACTGAAGTAAACTGATGACATTTAAAAAACACTCTTAGTCAAAGATTAGGACACAAATTAACTGATAAATTCTTTGATTTCTTGTTTTAAATTGATTTCTAAATAGGAGCAGCTGAATAAAACCCATCTTGTAAAATTGTGATCATAACCATTGTAACATTTCTTTGATCATCTCTCAATTCACAGTTTTTAATATATGAACACAATGTCACACAACAGGATCAACCTAACACTCATCATGAGCAAATCACCTCAGGGATCCTAAATCATTTCTTTTTTTCCACAATAAACATCAAGCTCCAAACCTGACATTTCTTCATTCTCACTACACCACAGGTATTACCTGTTACTCCCTTCCATGGCTCCTGCTACCAAACCAATGGTTTAATTCCAACTTTCACAAATTCTGATTTCTTCTCACTCTGTTGTTTTGGGTTTTTTTAACCATTATGCAGACTGGTGTATCCCATCACATTTCAGGTCTTTTCCACACCAAATAAGCTACAGCAAACCTCTCAAGCTGGCTTCAAAACTACTGTTATTTCATTTCTCAGCTGACAGTTGACCTCCTCCTAGGACTTAGGATCATTACTCAACCCAAAACTTCTCTGCCCAACTGATCCCTGTCTAATACTTGCACACATTCCTCTTACCATGGTCTCTCCTTCATCCATTCCCTCTTCAAACCATACTTCCTGCATTATTTAAAGGACACATTTTACCATCCCTGCAGTTTCTCAAGGAGATAGGAATAAATCTACAAGAATTTTCCTCGCTTATTATCTCACCTTTTTCAACGGTTGAACAATATCACCTACATAAATTTCAACAGGCATCACTCACACAGATGACAGTTTTATCCATCTAGACCTGATCTCCTGCTGAGGATACAGAAATGCTGGTAATCTTCAATTGACTCTTATGAATGCCTAGCTGTCAACTCAAGTTCTACAAGGCTTTAACACGTGTTTCTCCAATGATTCCCTACATTTCATTCATCATAACACACAGGTACCCAATCACCCTGAGCTGCAGTATAGACATCTTTGACACAAGCCATTTTCTCAGTCTTCTGTCTCAGATCTATCTCTACTTTTCCTTACCATAGGTAAAACAGAGAAAGGTGTTTTTTCCATAAAACTGTCCAGCTAATGCTCTCCATCTGCAAACTTGCAATAAACAACTTCCAACTTTTCAACTAGTGCCTTTTTCACTCGTGACAACTGTCACAACAAAAATCACCCTTGTGCCTACAGCCTTGACCCAGTTGCCTTTCTGTGTCAGTCCTGATAAGAACAATTTATTTGTTATCACTTCACTTTCAATCTTCTCTCTTATCACTTTTCACTCTCTATCAAGAAATTTAGGTCAAATTGGCCATTTATACCTGTTCCCACTGTCCATGTGCTTAACATTAACAAGTGGTTTTTTTGGTTTCTCCAGTTTTGTCCACCATGCCTTATATGCACCTGCAAAGCAACCTCATTCTTTTCCTTGGAGATCCTCCTTTGCTGGTCTGGCTAAAAAACCACATGAGACACAAGTCCAAGTCATTAATATGCTGGAAAATGCTGCCAATGAGGTGATAAATATTGTTTTGTCTCCTTAAACTTCTGTAACCATCGCTTTCTTTATGCCTAACCAAGAGATCCCACTAGTCACAACTCAATGTTTTACACACAACTATGCAGAAACAAATCATCTTTCAAATGGGTCTGATAGCCTTTCTTCTAAATGAGCTTGGTCTGGCTGTCCTAGAATCCACCTTGACCTCACTACTTGTGTTTTGCTATTTAAGTTACACTCCCCTAGTACAGTGTGCAATTACTTATGACTGGAATAAAACTAGACCACCACCCCAAAAACAGCTGATGTAGCATGTGGATTCTTAGTTAAGATAGGGTCTAGAAAGCCAAAAATTCCAACTGCTGAACAAAGTCTTTGCCTCACCATTTTTCTACAACCTTACTGAAAAAAAACCCAACCTTTTTTTCATCTTCAGCTAGTAAATTAAAAAAGTAGACAGTTAAGTAAATCCTCTTTAACAATTTTTGTGGACACAAGAACTACATCTCTTTCAACTATTACTTCATGCTACCAAGACCTGAAACACCACAGCTTGAGAAGAAATAAATACACCCACACCTCCATTGCCTTATGCCCAAGCTAAGTTACTAAGTCAGGCAGCTGATAATATTTACTGTAAAAACAATAACAAAGTCCATATAAGTAGGCATTTCCTGATATCCTACACACACCAAATTGAGTTATTTAAGCTATCAGAAAGGAACCAGACAAGTACTATTTAAGGACATGTTGAAACATTGGAATTGAAAACAAGTTTAAGATTATATTCCAACAGTAATATTGATGTATTCTACTACAAAAAAAGGAAGTGAGTTCTGTGGATGAAGATGGCAAACTATTCAGTTGGCTTTTTATTTTCTGTTTAGTCATTTTCAAACTAAACCCCATGTTTCCAAATAAATCAAAGTTCCTGGCAAAAATTGATGTGAAGATCATTACTTTTCCTGCATGTAATTTTATGTCCATAATTTAAAAAACAAAGTTTAGAAGCAAGATCATTCCAGCAGAGAATCAAAGGTTAACAAAAAAACCTCCTGCATCATAAGAAAACGAAAACCGTTAATTTCTCTTTGTGCTATCTATTACTCTTATTACCCAAATTTAGAATGCCTACATGATATTAAAGGTAGAGTGGATAACAGAGAATTAAAAAAAAAATTTCAATTTAAAAATTATTGAACATATAACTGCAATTTTAAAACATACTGGATATTTAATATGGCTGAAGTCATATACAGCTGTTTAGTCATGTTAGACTCTCCCTTTGCCTTTTTTTGGTCTTTAAACCAGCCTAGAAACTTCACTGTGTAAATGAACAAGAAAAAAAACAAACAAAAACCCTTCTCTTCTAGCAGATCACTGAACAGACATTTCAAATACAAGGCTGACACACAATGAACTTAAAGTACAAAACAATTTCTGATAGAAATGCCAATTTCAATCCTTCTGTTTCACAGGAACTGGAAGGCATTATCTTCTCACCATGCATTTCCCCCAACAAAGAGCTCCAAAATATTCATTCATGCAATGCTTTGCCATTTCAGAGCTTTCAGCGGTGCCTACAACTCCAAGATGAGAACAATCAGCAAAGACTTTTTCAAAGTGAATCTCTCTAGAGACCTCAACATCTCCCAAGAATTTTAACAACTTTTGTCCTTGATTTTGCTAACTTGAGAGTCTCAGGAGTTTGCTATATTCAAGGTGCTACTACAGTAGAGTATTAAACTGGAAATTCCAAACCCATATCCTACTGAAATGTCATAGTCCCATCAATCAAATATGAACTTTGAGTAAGACTAAGTATTTCAGCTACTAGAAAAATTATAGAATGAGAGCCAAGTAAAATGTGAAAATGTAAGAAATCATCACTTTGGTGATGAGATATATTAATATACACAAGTTTGCATGTAGAATGGTCAGAAAAAAGTATCAATTATCTTATGAAAATTCTCTTCCCTGGAATTCATGCTATTTTATAAAACGTCCATCAGCTACAGCTGTAGAAATTGTAGATGTACATTTCAAGCCTTAAAGAAGAGTTTTAATTTTTGTTGCAGTAGGAACACAGCCTGTTTTTATGATTACAGACTTAATTAGGTAAAACTTTAAGCAATTACATTAGAAAAACGCATGGACTATATAATTATAACCACAGAGCTGTTTGAATTACAGCCATCTAAAGATCCTTTCTTGACTCAAGTCACAAGTATTTCTTTATACTATTGAGATCTCAGAAGAAACAAACTCCAAATAAATCTCTGATGTCATTATGTGCAAACCCCAGAAAACAAGCAGTAAGATCAAACAATTTCACTTCTCTGTATTAATAAGAAAGATTTAAAATCCATCTAATCAACAAGTTATTCATCAGCATGATTTTTCCAATAATTATTTATCATCAGAATGAAGCTGTTATTTTAAAAAATAAATCTGTTGAAGAATTTCTTGTAGTATGCTTATGAGTCTTAATTCAGATTAAAGCATCAGGACATACAGCAAATTTATTATCTTCACCAGAAGATTTCTTTTCTCTAACATCTTGTTTCTGTTCCCAATATATGGGGTGAGAAATTACTACAATCAATTTCCATATTTCTAAACAGCTTTTCTCACATCCTACTCACATTCAAACTGTATGAATTTTGAGTTCAGGACAAAATTTAAAGCCCAGTGATGCTTTTGAGTGTATTAGTAAAATTCAAAAAGGCAGTGCAACCAACAGACTTCAGTTTGCACAGAATACAAAAATGAGCAAAATTTTCTGCCAAAATGTAGACTTGTGAAACCAATAGTTTCTTACTACACTTTCAAATTTGAAGCCAACTGTCTCCATATGGCCTGCAAAAGAATCCACAAAACTGGGAGTGAATTTCGGGCACTAAAAATGTAAAGTATTTAGCTATGGGCTAGTAATAACATTAAAACCTTAAATTTTACTATTGGTAAACTCAAGCATTCATGAGGTTACTCAAAACTATGAATAAGGTCATATTATTTATGGTCAACACTTTTGATTTTGATCGAATCTTAAAATTTCATGTAGCCTAAATGTACTCCATCAACATACTTATCTCATAAAAGCTTTTTTTTTTGCATCAGCTCATATGCTAGTTACATTAACTTACTATTTTGCAATCACTGAAAAAAAAAATTTTGATCTGCATTGAGATCCACCTTCACCATGCTCTGCACTAGACAACCTGCCCACAGAAAGCACAACCAGGAACTTGTCAGACAGTAGTTGTGCATATAATTACTTCTCTTGATGAAGCACAGGAATCATTTTAATTAAGTATTTCACTCTTCTTACAGAGGAGTTTAATTCCTCTTATAGAAATGCAGAAGTGTAGATTTAAAAGAAAATCTTAAAAAACTGTAGGGAAATCTTGTTTAAGGCCTCCATGTTGAAAAGGCTTAAAGAACTGACAGAACCCCAGAGATTTCTGCTCAGGAGTTCCAGGACTGTTGCCTTTGCCCTTCATGGCTGCCATAAGTGACAGCAGGTGCTCAACAGGACTCAGGCTATTTCAAAAACCTGCACTCACCTGGTATTTATTTGCTGAGGGGATACTTATGACACTTTCTTCTCTTTGACAGAAAAAGAGCTAAAGTATCACTGTAGATCTGGAATCTGAAGCCCCTTACTCCTGCAATGGCAGGCTTTGTGTGGGGGAGGGAAATAAACCAGCATTTTTACTAAAGGAAGGAAACGGCCACTATTATCAGCAAGACAGATCCACAAACTGTTAAATGAAAGGTACACAGCAGTTAACTGAAAGACTTCCAGAGCTCTAGGAAAATAATACCTAATGAAAACAATAGCAAGTAAGAGTTCACTTGTGTAAACAACAAAAACAACCCACAGACTACAGGCTGTGAGAAGCAAGATATCAACAGGGCTAAAAAAACAACTGACCTAACAAATGTTAAGTTTCCAGCATCTGCCTAGGACAGAAGAGTGACATCATCTAGACATTATAATCCCATATCAGATTTTAGACTTCATTTTTCTATACAACAAGTCAGAGTCAATCCATGGGAATGAATCACTGCCAGCTCTCCAGACATTATCTTTAGGGAAGCTGTTTGTTATTTGTTAAAACATTGAAATACCTTGTTTTAGATTCAGACAGGAAATCAAGCAGGAGCTAAGATTTAGATAAAATTTAAAAGGTGGGTAGTAAACTTGTGGCTACAGCAAGGAAAAATTATTATAGTTTAAAAGAGACAAACGAAAGAAAACCAGAGAGATTGCATTACATATAAAACTTCTATTTTAGAAGAATATCTGTCCAAGTGCAATATTTATCATCACCAGCTAAAGCAACACAGCCTGATGTTAGAGAAATCTATAAAACATGCCTCTTGTGATGTTTTCTAGTGGAAAATATAATTTGGCACTTGCTACAGAATGAGTTCAACATCCCTGCATCATATTATTTTTTGGCTTGATTCCTAAATTGTTACATCTGGAGAAACAGCAAGAGATCTTGTTGTTGCTCCTTGATGCAAATAATCCTTCCAAAGGACTGTGAAGACACCGGTTACCATGTAAGACTTTGGAGCACAGGGATAATTCTAGGTACATTGACAAATTCTTGCTGAGCACATTTCTCCGTCACACAACACAGACTAAAAATGGAGAGACTTTTATTCTTCCCAAAAAAGGGCTCTGAAATTTTGTTTTCTTTCACTGTTTAAAAGACAGTGGGGCATATGCTATCTTTCATGATATACACAATTACTATTAAAAGGTGGAAGCTGGAGACTCTTCTTGAATAACTTTCTGCTCTAATCAGTTGATGCTTACAATGTTCATGTCGACTCAGTATGTAAGTTTTCACCTTGCAAATTAGCATTATGTGGTTTCTTATAGGATTATTGCAAATAGGTCCTACCATCTATCAACCAAGAGCAGAAGACTGATCTTCAAATCAAGCAGCTCTGAAGAAGTTCCAGAGGGGTTTTTTTGATACTTGGTGTCTTCATTAAGGATACCCTATTTTATCTTCTGGAATAGTTTTTTTCTGTGAATCTTCCAATGACAAACCTCATCTAGTACTACCTGTCTAATTTCAATGAGATTTATCTAAAGCACCTTGAAACAAATCAATAAAAATGAGCTGTCAAAATTTTATGCTGATTAATTAAAAAGTAAAAGAAAAAAAATGTTTAAAATCTAATTATTTAAGAAACTAGCAAATAGCCTAGCTATAATAAAGGGGTTTGGACGTTGATAAGGCCTATAAATATGAGAATTCCTTAAATACTGGATTCCTACTAAACTTTCAGAAAACTGCAGCAGTTGCTGCATTTGCAAATGCACAAACCATTACTACTACACAGGAAAGATCAGAAGGTTGCAGAACAGCAAGACTCCAGATCAAAATAAGGCTGCACTTTTGCAGTGATCTTTCCAATTGTTCATAAACTCCACCAGCTCTGTTTAATAAAACATTAACTCGATGCTCACAGTTCTACCATTCTTCACGTATTCAGGTCAGGGTCCTCCAAGCCAAATGGTTCACAGTTATCTGGAGACCCCCAGTACAAGGTCAGGTGAGACCTCACAGCACCCAGGGAAAAGGAGAGAGAACCACTGTGCACTACACCTGCATCTCATTGTACAACATCCCACACATCACTTAGTTCTAATGTTCAGAGGTCCAAATCTTTCCTATCTGACAGGGTAACCAGTATGCCGCACCTCAAAGGCATCACAAGCTTGCTAAAGCAGTCCTAAAGTATAAACTGCTCATTCCATTTCATCAACTGATGACATATGAATAACATGTTAAAAATACTCTTAAATGTTTTATTCTCCAAATCATTAAGGAAGATGTGGCTGAAGAAAAACACAACTGTAGTGCTGTAAAATTTGCAGTACACGCAGGTGAACTGGCAATAAACTAAAACCAAAACTAAATGAATTCAAGATGACTCAGCTTCAGAGATCTTTTTATTACATAATAATCTCAGCTTTCCAGTCAGGGAAAAAAAAACCAACCAACCAAACAAGTTGTGTTCACTAAAATGAAAGGTTTTTAAAAAAAACCCACCCAGAGCAAAGAACCATGCACAAATGCAAACAAAAAAAATCCCACTCACAAACCCAAAACAGAACAAAACATAGACATGCAAAACCCCCTGAAGCCCAAACTCTACAAAAAAGGACACTGTCCACCAAGACTTGAGAACCAGATGACAGATAAGAAAGACAAAAGATTTAGTATTTTACTTTCATTAGGTGGGGATGTGGAACAAAGTCTCCTTCAAGCTTTTTTGCATACTGGCATTAGCAACACTGCAATTCACTTGGAAAAAAAGCTCAGTCTGACAACACCAGGCAAAGCTGAAGAGCAGAGCTCAGTGTGAGAGTTTGAGTCAATTTTCCTGAAAAAGAATCTTCAAAATCCACATGTAACTAAAGTGTCCCATTGAAATGGTATCATAGAACTGAATGTTCTTAAAATTATTAAAAAATATTTTGGCCAAGCTTAAGGACAGGGAGGTGCTAATGTTTTTACAGTCTTGTGTTCGACCTTGTCAACAGCTACAGCAAAGTCATCCAAAATCCACTGAATTCCAGAAAAGCCTGACCTACCTACTGCATTGAAAAATCATCCCATTGAAAAAGCATAGGTTACAAAGACAGGCAGGCATTTGTGTCTTTTCTTTTACAAACCTTTCAACAAAATATGAAAAAACCACCCCATAAAACAAAAAAATCTAAACCACAAACCAAAACAAAACCGACCAATAAGGTATTTTCACTAAAGATCATGCTTTTTGTCAAATAATAAGGGTGATTTGCAGCACAGAACATAATTTTACCATTTTACAAACAAAGAACAATTTCTGCAAAATCTACAGACACACAATCATATGTAGTGTTGCAAAAAGAAACCAGCACTATTCTTTCTTCTTTATTTTCAATAGCATGAATGCAGAAAGTAGTAACATAGCTTTCTGCCACTAAGAGGAAGTATTAACAAAACACTGATTGTTTAGTGCATTGCTTTCAGGGAATACCAGCCATTCAATCTTCGATGTAAAGATGTTATCTAGCTTGGTAAAAAAATAGTATATGAAAAGTGAATACATCCTTGGGGATTCAACAGGCAAGTCAGCAGAATTTCCCTTCCAACAGAGTGGAATAACTGTTTCCAAAACATTTATTTAGTTTTAAGGTGGTATATTTAAAGATTAAAAGCTGTTGTTTAATACTCAGAAGTCCACTTTGGTTGAATAAAAAATTACTACTACTAAATCAAGCCATGCAAAGTAAAATCAAAAATTTCAGGCATTTTATATACAGAAGAAACTCATGTAAGGTAATAATCCCTGATCTTCAAGTAAAAATCTCACAGACGTACAAACACTCTCATGCACTATAAAGATTCACTGCTTGGTTTTACAAAAAGAAATCCAAAACCACTTGAGATTACAGCAAACAAATAAAAACAAATGTTGTCCCACCTTCTCTTTTATAATTCTGTCCTTGGTCCACTGTTTACATTTAAGTCCTTTCTTTTTCCGTAGCCAAGATTTTCCTTTTGTTGCTTTTACAACATTCCGAAGAACCATCCTTAAAATATTCTTCATGTGGACAGTTGTAAATAGCAGTGAATATAAAAATGTTGTGTAAAGCTAAAACCTAGTAACAGTTTCTGTGCAACAGCTACAGTGAAAAACTACTTAAATGGAGTATTTTTGGTCTACTGGCACATGAATTTAGCCAGTAATGACGAGCAGTGATAAGATGTTCTAAAGAAACAAGACAGGCCACAGTTGTGACAGGAACAAGATAGGCTAGATCAAGTTTCACCTAATTAGGCAAGGTTGCAGTAGGGAGCTCTGTTATCCTCTCATTGTGCAATAGTAGTCTTTGTTGCTATTATAATAATGACAAACAGTATTTATCTTAAATAAACTTACATGTAAGGCTCTGACTGTCTCAAAAGACCCAGAAGTGATTTTCCTGCTGAAGGGGGCAATGACAGGAGCAGAAGTCTTAAGAGCAAACGATCCTAACAATTGTCAAAAGACATTTCCATGACACATTTTCTTAAATCAAAAAATGTTTTAAATGGAACAACCAGTTTAAAAACAACACCACCATATTGTTATGCCTAAAAATACTATAGTTCAGGCACTACTCCATTCTTGGCAAAGTCTGTCTTCTTGCTGGACATAATTCAAGCAGCAGAGAATATAAACTGTAAACTATGTTTCTGACTGTCTCATCATGTCAAGGGACAGCAAATGTTTATCATCTTTCCTGTCAACACTATACAGGATCGGATGTGGGGAACAGGCAGTGCAATGGCACCAACAGTGCATTCAGCCCTTACCCTACAACTGCAGGAGCAAAGCTTAATTCTCCAGCCTGATCTATTCCCTTCCTAGAGCAAATGGAGAGGAGGGACCCAAGGGTAAAAACAAAACAAAAACAAACCCAAACAAACTGACCCACACTATGAAACATCAGCAGAACCAGACAACCCATCTCTCTCAGAGCTGAGCCACATTCTGTGTAGCACGTCGCACATTAACTGCGACAACAGAAAAGTATGAAGCTCTCAATTTCGCTTGTGAGCCACAGCATTTTTACTTTACCCTTCCCTACCAGCAGCAGCAGAGCAGACAAAGCTAAAGAGATACTTTAAGTAAAGTGCTTCCAAATTCAAAATCAGTACTGTCCTCCCATAACACATTTTGTCACTAACAAAAACATTCTGATCCCATGCAGTATTCTTCCTTCCTGCTCAGCAAACGTGTACCACGTTGAGAGATTTATTGAGAATATCATTGGTAGAATAGTGTCAGATGTTTAAAATGCTGCAACTTAAAAAAATTAACCTATTAGCAACTAAGCACATTTTAAATAAATAAGAAGCTCAAGGTTATTTCTTAAAAGGGAAGGGTTGTTTTGATTTAGGAAGGATGGAAAAAATTTAATCTGGTTGTTCTCCAAAACCAGATTGTATCTTGATCTGCCAGAAAAACAAACTATCACATGAATAAATATTTGAGAGGAAAAGCTGGGCCTGTTTTAACACATATTGTACCACTCTTTCAACCATGGCTATGGTCTGAATTCTTCTAAACTGTCCCCCAAACTTAAAAAAGCCAGACTTAGGAAGGCAAGACAGACATGCAGCCCAGCAGTATATGGGAGGGTCAAACACTAAAGCCTGTCATTGGATAATTGGGTTCTTTCAAAAGAAGAATAGGAACTAAAATAAACACGTGTCACTGAATTTCCCTTTCATCCTGTCATCCCTCCTGAAATAACTGAAAACATCTGTGTGTAATTTGTTAAATCAGATAAATAATAAACCCAATACAAACACTGGGTAGCCCCTTATGTTTCATGGAAGTATCATCTCCACACTGAGTACCTCATCCAGTGCAGGCATTTGGCTGCTTCAGAACTGTTACTGTCAGATAGGTAAATAAAAATCTAGGGTATATGTAGAGAGATAAAGATACCAGTCTCTGGTTGTTTAATGTATCAGCCTCAAAATCCTAAATTAAAGAAAGAAGAGTATTTTCCTCACTAAAATTTCAAGAAGTTTTGAATGTTCTAAATGAAGAAGATACATGCTCTATTTCACTGACATAAGTTGTTTTCCTACATTAAATGCAAAAAAATCCCATGAAAGATCCAAGAAGGTTTTCCCTGTGTGACAAAGCTCCTATGTAACAAATCTATACACCTGCAGATTATGTAAATCATTCAGGAGGAAATGAATTGCAGTCTGTGATCCCACTAAAGTACTTTAATATGAAGACACTCGTGATCTCTGAAAACTACATGGAATGACGTAGGAAAAAAGGATATAAAGGCAAATTCAAAAGTGTAATTCTCTAAAATGTATACAGCTTTGCATCAAATGTCTACACAAAATAGAAAATTACTGAATATAAAGCTAGAGATGAAAACTGATGGGTGTAAGCAGCTAAGAATACTTAGAGAACTAATGAACAAGTAAGAAGAAAAGAGCTCAGAAGGAATATAACACCATACTGCATGCAGAGTAGCAATAACTTTAAATTCGTTTTAATAACTTTTGTTTTACTTTGCCAGCCTGTTTTGATCTTTCACTATTGTCACTTCTCTCCTTTTGCTATATAAGCTATATTAGAAATGACGAATGTGCAAATGTAGAATTTATTTAAACATACCTAACTACAAATATGCATGATTACACAGAGGCTCTCTAAGCTAAGCTTTTCCATATTTGTGGAAAATTAATCTAAACAGACACCTTAGTATTACATCCAGATGAAAATTAACTTCTTATAATTTGCATCGAAGGTTTAAAAAACCCAAACATGTTAGGAATTTTTTTATCTATTCTCTTTCTGTTTCTACAGTAGGATCAATCAAATATCAATGGATCACACTAGAAAAAGTAAAACAAGCAAACATGAAAACAAAACCCCATCAACAGTAACAACAAAATCAATATTTTCACAATCATTGTAAATTAATAACACGTAATGAGACAGGTACCTAGGTTTACATATCACTTTCACTTCAAACTGACAACCAAGTTTATGCATTTCTTAAACTTATTGCACTGAGGTAAAAACACGATGTTCCATTACACTAAGAACTGTACACTTAATAACCCACACAGAGAAGGAGTTTTAGGGAGCATATTTCCTTTTTCCCATATGAGGCTGGAATGTATGATAGGGATTTTACAATCCGCTCTCCCATGTTCGAAACACAGTGGCACCCCTAAGCCCACAAGAAACCAGACTGCTTATTCCAGTAAGACTGTGGACTTTAATATATAAAAACATACAGATCTACATAAAAACATTCATATTTCTGCTTTCTTTCACGTATTTGAATACATCTCGTCTCACAAGAAAACTGCATTACTTAACAAGAAGAATTACTGAAAAACTTTGTTCCCCACTTCGGGTGGGGAGGGAGGAAGAAAAATTCAGATATATCAGAACACTCATCCCTGAGCACTGGAAGAATATAGGCTGTTGAAACCTCAGTGCTTGAAAAATTTCTAAATCATTGGAGAGATAACAAGAAAAAGCTGACCAAAAGCTTTTTCCTGCTCGGAAAAGATAAGGGCAACTACACGCACGATCCAGATCAAGCTTACTTGTAATTTTGTGTCAAAGCTTCTCAGCCCTTCAGAACTCAGAGAACAAACTGAGCAGTATTTGGTAGCTTCAGATGGCTGGGGGAAGGGAGCAGCAGCAAATGGGGGTAATCCAGTAATGCCTTGAGGACTCAAATCACAAAGATTTGTCAGGTTGAATGTTATAAAACACCCAGAAACACAAAAATACCATATTAGAAACACTGTACAGTAAATCCTCTGATTTAGTGTGTCTTATGTCCCTTAAAGTGCTTTTTGAGCTTTATAATTTTGTGCCTTATAATTTTGAACCATAAACACAAAAATCTCTCTATCAACATATTCTAAAGGTAGGTACACATGAAAGTGGATCCAATTCAAAAGTACTTTATGTTTAGCTAAAATGAGCAAAAATAAAATACTTGATATATAAATTAAATTATTCGGATATAAGTATTGAATTGGATTTCAAAATCATACTGGGGTAAATAGAACAGTTTATAGTTTAAACAAAATTTAAACTGATTTAAACCTCCTTCATGACTTTACCTCCTATCACTTTGACAAAAACAAATACTATTGCTCTCCACCATCTGGGTGGAAGGGGGGAAGTAAAAATAAAGTACTGCAGTCAGGAATTTGGCAGGAAGAGAGCACTGCAAACAAGACTTAAAATTTGTTTGAGTGTAAAGCTTGGATATGTATAGCACCTTCCCATATCCAACAAGCCCTTGCTGAAGTGTTAATAAATAACAATAAAATGACAGCTATACTGTACTACTAGTACATAAAAAAAATATTCAGAAAAAGGACTGAAAATATTTCCAAGTGGCATGGGCTAGAATAGACTCAAATCCATGTGATATGGTTTTAAAATAATTGCATTCATCCTGACATGATTTAGAAGTGTAAAGGAGGTCAACCATTACAGATCTTTTTTCCACAATCAGAAGTATGTGATTCAGACTTGCAGCTAAAATTGACTAAAACTTAGATGACTTGGGACAATAAAACAGTACATTAAGAAATTAAGCATCAGGCGTGCTGAGACATTCAGAGCTGCATGCAGAGATGAAGCTGCACACAGAGAAGAGTTTCATAGTTTATTTTTACAAGACACTGTTCCAAGAACTCAGTCATCTCTCAAAGTATACCTGCAGTCCAACTGTTTGGTGCCTGAATAGTAATTAACCCGTTCACTAGCCTGAAAAATCATTCAAAATTTCAATTCCAAGAACTTGCATTTTAAATACATGGCAGTAAAATCTAACCACTTCTCTGAATAGCAATTTTAACACTAAGAACCTGGTTTGACTACTTTGACATATATATTTGAATAAGTCAGGTATCTAAAACACCCATGTAGTATAAAAATTATCTTGTAGGATTTGCAAGCAATGGCTTCACAGATGCTTTCTCAGATGCCCAAACAAGTTAGTTAAGCTGAAAGTGGGTAACAGTTAAATAACCACTGGTTGAACTGTTTAAACTTGCTGGCATACTAGTTTCCTATGCTGTCCATACCATCACATGGTTTATGCTCTGGCTATCACATTATTCTCTCTATGAAACACTAACAGCCTACCAACCATTTTACAGACATCAATTATACCATGACAATGTGAAAATACCTTCTCCTTACACTTTATCTTTTCAAAGGAAGTGAGTGAGATATAAGAAACATTTATGAAAGACAAACTATGACAACTTTTGGGATTTAAGTAATTTGAAAACCCCTCTGCCTAGGTAGAAAAAAATCAGGACATATTTTTGACCACCACCCTGATTAAGATTTCAGAAAATAGTCAGATACACTTTCTGAAGCATGTTTGTTTATAAGTAGTAAGCATGGGGGAAGGAGGAGGAGGCAAGAAAAAATAAGTTGAATTATGTTGAAAGCACCATTAGTACGTTGAAAGTATCACCTGCAGAGAAGCAGTAAGAACACCAACAGGTGCAGCACTGTCTTGAAACATAAATTAGACAAATTGCATTAGGAAACAGGATTAGAAAAGGATTTTCTCATGCAAAAATGCATTAAAAATATATCTTCTCAACTAAAACTGCACTTGTTACTATAAACTAAGACTTTACCCAGCTTCTAAGAGAAACGAAAAAAAAATTAAAATTATGCAGGTAAGCCCGTACTTAATGGTTGTGGTAAACCTTGCCAATCTCAAACCACTGTTTCTTTCCCTTTAAACACCAGAGAGCTATGCAGGCAAGACTTTACTCCACACCTTAATGCAGCTCTGTCAACTTTTTTCATCTAATATGGGAACTCTCAACAATTCTCAGCTATTCCCCTTAGTAGGTCTGGACAGACACATTTTGCATTTAAAGAGAACAAGGCTTACTGGTCTCCCAGTGTCCAACTGGCTCCCGAGAGATTAGAACACAGAATTAATTCAGATGCTAGTCAATGCACTGTACTTATGAGCATGGGATTTGGGACTGGAGAGACTCTCCTAGATTAGCCTAGCAGAGACCTTAGAAACTCACTGTTTACTTGTTCTGATTTCAGAGAGCAGGGAAGTTTAGCTGCTTTGCCATTTTGGACGTAGATCTAGATGCTCTTGGCATGAATCCATCTCCCCATCCATATTCATTCACCACCATGGAGTCATTTCACTCTACAAGATCCAAACCTAAACTGATAAAACTGATTACATCCTTCCTGCAATCTACACACTTCTGCCCTTTCTTGTGCTGGTTCCAGTTCTTATCTGACCCTGCACAGAGTCAGTTTCAGTGTGCTCAGCTGGCAGAGAAGTATCCTGGAGGGGAAAAAAAAGAGGAAACAAAAGAATGAAAAAAAAAAGTAAAGGCAAACAACTTCCTGCTGAGTTTGCAGACAGCTCAGCACAGAAACAGATAAATACCAGAGAGAGCCCATACAAGAGAGAGAGCAGCAGGGATGCAGGACATCAGCAACCCCTGCAGTTACATCCACTTCACCTACACAAAACTGAAGCTTCAGTGTCTTCCCCCATTCTCAATTTATAAACAAAAGTTTAATCATGTGAACACTGAAATCCTTTTGTCAGACTTAGACATAAGGATACATGGGTTAAATACAGTGTGTGCAATATATGCAAGTTTAGATGAGATTGCTTCCTGGTGGAGTTGGAATTCCTTAAATAAAGTATTTTATAGCTACAGACTCTTCACACATAAATAGAATTCTGCTGCTAAGCAAAGCAGTGAACCGGAAACTAAAACAAAAATCTTAATTGTACTTCCACTACCAAAGAACTAGGCTAGCATACACTATGAACCTAGAGAATAAGGAAATCATGGGCAGAAATTGGAAAGAATGCACTACTTCAAAGTGAGGGGTGGGAAATGATGACAGACTAGCAACAGCCAGTTAAGTTTTGTTGGTTTTCCATTTTTTTGTGTCCCGGCTTTATATTTGTTTCTTAAGATTTCCTCAAAGACCACATATTTTACCAAAAAACCAATATCCCTTACTTTTTCCCATTTCGGATAAAATGTAAAGTGTTACTAGGTATGCAATAAAGATGTGGAAACTGGTGAAACCATAACTTATCTCTGAAGTAACAACATTACCACACTGCAGAGACTTTATTTTCACCTCAGTGCTCTATTCACCTGTTCAAAATACATTGCCTGGGGTAGAGCTCCACAATAAACTCAACTGAATAAACAAAAATACTCGAAAAAAGAGAGATTGCACTTGCCCATCCCCTTCTTTGTTATCAACCTTAGCCAAGCAGCCTGCTCCCTCCTGCACCAACATGGACAAGGCAAGAGTCAATGCAATATACACACACATACATGTATACACTCACATATCTACCCACGTGTACACAAATCTCTTTCATGTTCTTTGGGTACAGCTGTTTTTACATTTTCAGTGAGCTGGATGAGACAAGCAGGGCAGTCCATTCACAGCAAATGGTGGGAATGAGCAGCAAGGAAAAGGAAGGAGCCTCTTCCAGAGCTGCAGGAAATGGTTAACCCAGCTCATCCCTATTGTGAAACCTCAGCCCCCAACGGAATCAGCTGCTCTGACATCCTACTGCACCACAATGACAAACCTGCTCTCCAGTACAGCACATGGACTTGATTCCAAGCATGATCTAAGAAAAATAACAGGGCGACCTAAAACCTAGGTAAAGTGACTAAAATTGAAGTTCAAAACACTTTTTGTTCCTCCACTAAGCAGTTCATATTCTTGCTGGTCCTTTGAGTTATTACAGAATTTATGCTTTGTCCTCCAGGTACTATTGTTGCCTTTGACACACAAATCTGCTTCTGAAGGATGGTGTCTATTATTGCACAATATAATTCTATTATTGTTGGTCATAAAAAAATATCTTGCAGAACCTCAAAAAACTGAGCACACTCCACTGATAAATTGCCTAACACATTCAAGATTATTACATGCTTTCAAGTTTAATAGATTATAATGGCAGATTTCCCAACTCCCAGAAAAATGTGCTAGCCTGAAGTACAGTTAAAATTCATACCTTAGAATATTTGTTTACTTAAAAATCTTACCACAATTCAAGACCAAATGAGACATCGGATTCAAGGCTGATGGAGAAACAGTTCATAAATGCAGAAAGATTTCAAAGATATTTGGGATCACCTAATTATATAATTTTTCAATTTAAGAAAAAAATGTTAAAATTTCCTTTTGCTGGGGTCTGATACAAACCCAGGAATGAACCTTCTTCATCCCAGGCTAGCACATTCATTTAAGAGGTTAAGTATTTTGAGCTATCTTGTGTGAGTAATTAATGTATGGTAATACTAAGCTTTTAATTTAGACAAACACATAAGACTTGTAAATTCCAACAGTGAGTCATGAGGGAAAGGGGGCAAGATATCTTCCCCCCACTCCCCTAATCAGACAATAATTTATTTCCTTCTTCAAACCTCTATTGTCAGCAATGATTTTTTATTTTTAAAGATGCCTATAGTTTAAAAAGTAAAAAAAATTAAATACATCTATATATATATATGTATCTATAGATATATATATCTATATATATCTAACCCTCCCAGACATTTAAAAAGATAATAAACATGAGCTCTGATTTTATTACCAAGCATTATTAAAGAAATATTCAAATTCT
Source organism: Sturnus vulgaris (assembly GCF_052056855.1). Taxonomy (NCBI): domain Eukaryota; kingdom Metazoa; phylum Chordata; class Aves; order Passeriformes; family Sturnidae; genus Sturnus; species Sturnus vulgaris. The sequence continues at coordinate 38,986,992 of NC_142248.1, forward strand.
TTACAAAAAAGCACTGCCTTTTTTCTGTCTATGGGCAACCCTTGGCATAATAGGGGCCGCTCCACAGTTGTATGCATCTAAATATAAATATGTGAATAAGTAAGGTTTTTTAAATTATGTATTTCATATTTCATTCAAACTTGGCTTTGTTAGATAAATCAGTCTGGTGGAATGGAATTTTGTTGTCAAACAAATAGTTATTTTCTCTGGAGTTTGCAATGGACAACAAACTCATCTATGTTAACATATGAGAGAGCATCATTACCCTCTGAATTCTCATACATTTCAACAGACCAACACATATCTAATAAATATATTTAAATATTCTATTATCAGACTATCATGTGTATAGTACTTTTTGCTGACATGGTGAAGCTGGTGAACTTATTTTTACCACAGAATAGGCCATATTCTGTCAACCTAAAAAAACAGTGACATGATCCAAAAAAAAAATGAAATGGCCTTTAAGCTTTGTTGCAATAAATAACTCCATTAATAATGGCTGATAAACATGCAAATTATTCTCTACAGTCAGTTCGGATTTATTCAGCAAACAAGGATAGCAGTACTGCTGAGAACTATACAGTTGTGAATTAATCACAATATATTTTATCTCTATATCACTGAAAAATGCTCATATTAATATAATGAAAATTCATAATATTGATTTAAGTGTATTAAAGTGACATCTTCATCTACAATACATAATTATATCAGTAGATACCTTCCTATGGAAAGGGAACAAGTGACACTGATTCAAGAATATTTTGGTTTTAAATTATAAGCAATGTAATAAACAACTTTTGCCCACTTTGGACTTTTTGGGAAATGTTTTAGACTGAACACAGGACAAGTGTATACTCATTTCAAAACAAACAAACCCAACCCCACAACAAAAAGCCCACCAAACCCCCCACTTTTTCTTAATTCACCAGCTTAATTTAAAAATAACTCCTGCAGATATCCATCTTTGCTTTGTATTTTATCAGCCATATTATTCATCTTCATAGGTCAGGAGCTTACATATAAATTCTCTAGTCTAACATAAAATATGCATTTAGTCATGGGCATCTTCAGAGAAGACTTGCAGTGTCCCACAAAATTAACTAGAAAAAAAAAATAGACCCACTAAACACTCCAAACTTTTCACTCTCATTTCTGTGACAACCATCACAACTACCTGATCCTACACATGCAGATGTGTCCAGCAACTCTAAGCTTCACACAAGGTCCTGTTAGGTTCCTCCTGGATGCTTTCAAAAATGTGAATGACAGCAACAACCTCACTGATATTTGTGAGTGAAAGGCAAAACCAGAAAAGCTCTGCTAGGAGAACATGCAATACCAACTCTTCCTCCTAAAAGATTCAATCCATCACAATTTCTTACTCAGTACCCACCACCAACTGTCTTATCACTTTATTGATGGTATACAAACTCTACACAGTTCTTTAGTGTGGTATTACCTCACATGCCGTGAAAGAATTATATCCAAAATTAAGGCAAAAAAAAGGGAAGTGTTACATGCTTCTCCAATGTATCAAATCCTTATTGCATGTTATTTCTTTGTAAGTGGGAAAACAGGGCTCCTCATAAGTGACTTTTTTCTTGTGTGCATCCTTGTGCCCAAGGAAAATGCTAATACTTTACAGAAGAGGTAATTCTGGAACTGCCATCCAAGAAAAGAAAGCATTAATTGCATTATTTAAGGAAAAGTTTCCAACACTCTTTCAAACACAAACTCTAAAGTACTATCAAAAAAAGCCTCTCTACTGGGGCAAATAGACAAAAATCTACATAAACAGGTTCCTCCAATCAGGTTATACATTATGTGGCTGAAAAATGAGCTACACCCACAATAATTTTGCAAATAAATATAACTGTGGTTGTTTTAACTCCAAAGATTTCATCTTTGAAAGGATACCATAGCTCTAGGTTTGCACACTTTATTCCAAGAATGCAAGAAACACTAATCTTTACTTTTCAGTGAAAAAATATCCCTCTATTCAAGTCATACTTATAGGAACACTTAGCAGAGGTGATATTCAGTGTAGCATCATAAGCATAGTCCTCATCTCCCGAAGGCAATGAAAGGGTTTATGATTGATATGTCTTGTCAGCAAAGCAAAGGAAAAGAAAACAAACCCAAGTGAGAAAACTGTAGTCTAAATCATTAATTCTTCTTCAAGCACAACTGTATTCAGGACCAAGAATAGTTATTCTATATTTTCCAGAACCAGATTAAGCAATATGAAAAAGGATAATGAATAAAATCCTTGTAAGAAAAGGATGCTGAAGAATAGAGTGGGAAGAATCCCACTCACAAAAGAAACTGTAATTGAAAAAAACCTCTGAGAAGTAACACTGTTTCCCCATGTGAGGGGAGGAAAAAAAATCACAACAGACACCAAAGGAGAAAAACAGAGACTTCAGATACTACTTCACTCTTAAAAATGGTTGTACAAATGCAAAAAAACCCCCAAAACCTACCAATGCAAAAGTGGCCCCAATCAATTACTTCAAGTCTAATAAATGTGAATCTAAAGAAACTACAAAAGTTTGTTAAGATTTAGCTTCAATTTGTCGATGCAAAACTATGGTGATGAACTGTTGTAACAAGTAGTTCAGTCTAAAATCTCTCCTCTTGCCATTTTGTGCTTTTGCAACTTGAATAAAAAAACCCAAAGCCCAAAATACCCACAAATAAAAACCCAACAGATTCAGGGGGAAAAAAGCTTCCACAAATATGAAGTCAAGGAATTTTCTAAGGTAAAAAGTTAGATCACTAACTTTTCCATTCTCACAATACAAAAAATTGGGTAAAAAACCCTAAAACTTGGTCCAGTTCTACAGCCATATGTTCACATGTCCAGTTCTACAGCCATATGTTCACATTATTTTGATATTATATGTTGATGAGTCCAGTAAATGGAGGCAAGACTGAAGGCAGTGTCAGAAATCCATTTAAATATATATGTTTATTTAAATATACATATTCCTGACGGATAGACTGTCCATAACAGCATCTGTCTTTAGAAAAATAAAATATTTATTATTTTAGGACTTGCATTTAGTAAGCTCTAATCTGCAACACTACTACCCCTATAGCAAGGCAATTTGTTTTTATTAAAATTCATCCGTAATTTAAAAGTGCTTTGAAGCGTGCTCCAAAAACATAGAAAAGAGTCTGAATCTTCCACCACCTTCCAATAAACATAAACAACTACCACATTTGAACAAGAACGTAACACAAGACACGGGCAGAAACACTCAAATAGGTAAAAAGAAACTTTCTAAGAAGTCAATCACTGCACTACCCAAGGTATGACGTTAACCTGAAACCCACACATGGGTTAGTAATGGGAAACAAATACATTTGTTCTGACTTAGCATGTCTTTGGCAAGCTGGGTTTTCAATAGGAATTTTATGAATGTAGAGCATAACCCAGGCTGAGATGAAAGATGAAGCTGTCACCTTGTTTTTGTTTCTACAAGCTAACATCCGTATGTTCATGGCACAAGTCTGTAAGTCCATGAACTTTGTTGCTGGTTTCTAACACGCCCAGTGCACTGCAATTCTCATCAGTACCAATACAGTATTTTGGCACCCAGCAGCTGCAAGTGCACACGATGTGAAAAAGCTTGTCATAATACCTGGCTTTTAAACACTACCTGTACTCTTCAATCTGAAATTTTACACCCAGTTTGAGCTATTTATTTTCTCCTCTCAGTCACGAAACAAATTTAGAGCAATAAGATCTTGTAAAAGATGTCTTTAATGTTCTCACAGAGGAACATTCTGCTGCAGTGCTTTGGCTGCAAACACTGCAGAGGAACTGTAAATAAAAAGCTAATTTCTACTGGAATTAGAGAAAACATGGGAGATAGCCCCTTATAATGGAGTATCTCATAAAGCCACATTTGAGATCAAATAGAGTTTGAAAGAAATCAACAAAAGGAATGTGATTGTTTATTACTCCGTCCCAGAGGATCTTGTCATAAAACGAACAGTCATCAGGAACAACTCTCTTCTGAACACTGCATCAGCCCACAGCGACAGGGGAGGGAAGTGGGGGGCAGGAAACGGACAAGGATTCTCTCACAGAAGACAATCAAGGTTGTTTGCGGGAAAATGAAAGGGTTTGTCTTCGATAAATAAGCGAGGATTTCACAGAAGCGGTGACAGGACCCGAGGAGAGAGCCAGGCTGACACGGTGCTGCCGCCTGCGCTCGCTTGACCCCGGCAGAAGGGCCGGAGCCTCCTGCCCCGGGACGGTTCAGCCCTTCCCCGCACCTGGGCGGCGAGTGATCGGGATTTGGGTGTAAACCCCCGAAACAAACACACACACACACACACACCGCCCGCACACCCACTCACCCAAACACAGCGCACCCCCCACGCCTCCCGGCGGGCCTCGGCGGCCGGCAGCGATCCGGGGGCGACCCTCGCGTTCCCCGCCGGGATGCGAGAGGCGCCGCTCCGCCACAGCCCGGGGAGACGCGGCCCCCGACCTGTCACGGCCGGTGCAGCCCCCGCTGTTGGAGGGGCGGGGGCAGGTCGTGCCCCTCACAGCCAGGGACGGCGATGACCCGCGGCCCCACCCCCGGCGCGGAGCTCGCCGACGTCTCCGCAGCCCCGCAGCCCTCTGTCCCGGCTGGCCCGGGAATGACGGCGGCGCCGCGCACTCCATCCGCCGCCGGCAGCCCCGCAGGAAAAGGCGAGGCGTCCCAGCGCCCGGCAGCGCGGCGCCAGGCCGGGAAGCGACGACGCGAACTCTCCCCGTTCTCACTCACCGGCATCATCTCCGCAGCCTGCTCCACGCCGGGCCCGCTGAGCTGTACCGGGCCTCTCCTGTCGCCGCCGCCGCCGCCTCTCACCGCGGAGGACGCCGCGCTCGCCCTGGCGGCTGTGACAGGTGCCTCCCGCGCGCCTCGCTCCGCGCAGCGGGCGGAAGGAAGAGGCGAAGGCGGCGACGGCGGCCGGGCTCCCAACCCCCTTCCTCCTCCTCCGGAGCGCGGCCGCCTCTCCCGCCTCCCTCCCCGGGCGCTTCCTGCTCTGCTCTGCTCTGCTCCGCTCCACCCGCACCGCCCCGCCACGGGTTAACCCCCGCCGCCGCCTCCTCCTGCCGGGGCGGGGCCGCGCGGGGAGGCGCTCCGGGGCCGCACGTGACCGCGAGGCCGGGCCGGGAATGCGGGACCGGGACCCGCGCCCTCCTCCCGTCCGCGCTGGGACTCTCTCGCTCCCGCAGCGCCGGAGCTGAGCGTGAGGCTCGCCACGCCGGTTCTCCCCCGCCCGGCCTCCTCCTCCTCCTCCCGGCGCTCTGCCCCCGGGCCGGGCCCCGGCGGGCGCCGCCTCCTCTGGGCGGGCTGCCCGCGGCCGATTGCCCCCGGGCCCGGGCGGTGGAGGAAGGGGCAGCGGCCCCGGGCGCTCTCTGCCCCCGGAATGCGGGGAATGCGAGGCGGCTCCGCCCGGCCCAGCCCCACCGCTGTAGCTGCCCGCGACCCGCTGGGCGTGCGGGGGGAGCCGCGCGGTTACACGAGGCTCGGTGGTCTCCCGTGCTGTAAGCTGAGGTCGCTTCCCGACAGCTTGTCGTGGTCTAACGAAACCCACCTTGGATAGCGTCATGTCTAGCGTCACCTTCCTTCTACCGTTCCCTTCCTTGTGAAACCTGTCTGATGTACAAAACTCCGCTTAGCAGCAGGAGGGGAAGGTATTTTTGTCCTGATGTCAGACTCATGAGATCTGGTCTCGTGTTTGAAAGTAAGGTTCAGTTTCCTTCATTTTCTAGTCTCTCTGTAGAGTTACAACAGCAAAATGAAACTTAACAGCTTGGAAGAAGCCAAGCTCATCTAGAAGTCAAAACAGCACCATATGTTGTACTGCAACACATGCAATGTAGACAAATTTCATATTGCTGTGAGTCTTAAACCCTAATCTACAGCATACATGGACCTACCCAGTGCTCCAACTGTTTCTGAAAATGGCTGGTTTCCAGTCTTTGTTACTTTATTTGCAGAACACCGTGACAAATCTCAGCTAGGAGCGGAAAAAAAAAAGTTAACTTGGCAAGTTTTTGAGGAGCTTAGATAATGTTTGTGTAAATCTTTGAGGGTAAGTGGTAATAGCATAATAATCTCAATGTATAAGCTGGTATGGTAAGCATAACCTATTCATGTAAGATTCTGTAACAGATAATTGTGTAAATTATCTTACTATATACATGCTTAAGATTTCACTGTGTATCCTTCTCAGTGCATTTGCAGGCTCTGGTGTCAGCTTTGTGACAGGTCAAAGCCTCTACCTCTTTCACTACAATAGTCCTACAAGGAAAATCTATTAGCATCGCAAACTAGTACTTTGCCAGTTTCATGTTAGTTTGCAAGTACCAGCTGGGGTGCTACTTGCTGGCAATCACACCAATATCACCCTCAGGTTCCTGTAGACTGTGGTTCCACCTCACACACGGAGCTTTGGAAATAGGTTAGTCTGTGTTATTTCAAACCCCATAGAGAACTCCAAGAACAACTCAGAAGAGTATTTACTTTGCAACTAAGGCTGACTTGAATAAAACAGGCTCTAAAAGGTTCATAGTCATCTATATTAAAAAAGGGGGAGAGTGATTTATGTTCATCAAATTCATATTGAACTTTAATCAACAAAATAATGAGTGAATAGAAATTTACTTGTCCTCTTACTACTTACAGTAATTCTAATTTTAACAAACTAGAAATTGTAAAAGTCTAACACTGAGGAGTTTGTGCACCTTTTGTCATACTTGTTATATAAAAATTAGTCTTTCTCATTAACCAGATTAATTTTCATTGCCAGTAATTCTTAAACAATGGTCTATTTTTTTTTTTCAGGTATACTTGATATCTGACATTTCCCTGCATTCAGTGAGTAATAATAAAAAAATACTGTAAATATCATCCCACTATTACTTTTCCACTGCAACAGCAAGAATGCCTACAAAATGAAAAGTGAGAGAATATGATGTAGACAATTGTTGGGGATGCAGACACTCCTCCACACAACTCCTCTGTTGGAATAATGGCCTGTAGTATAAAAGTTTGTCATTGTGTTGCTTTTGGCAGATGAAGGTTCAGCCAGTGCAGCAACCAGACAGACTGGATACTGAGGGCTAAGAGGAAATGTCTTCAAAAGGTAGAGTATGCACTTTATATGCAAGTCTGCTCCTACTCCTATTTCTGCTTCCCTTGAAAACATCATTTGTCTCAATTCTTCCCATCTCTATTTTCCTATAGAAATGTATTAAGGAAAAAAATATTAACCAATATTTACCAAGTATAATACTTAAAATTCTACCTTGCAGCATGGGAAGTTACTTAACACTTCTCCCACAGCAAAATCTTTTTGGGAACCATTCTCTTAGCAGTCAAGAGACAAAACAGCCTTTATAAAATTTTCTGATTCCAGCTTATAATCAGAAATCTGTTTCCTGTGAGCAGAAAAATGGTTACTTATAATAACGTAATTTTTTTTCCCCATTGCCCATGCATTTACATACCAAATAATTGCTCCAGTTTTGTAGAAATTGTGCTTGGCCCAAGGGGCCAGTGATATCTACAACTCAGTTGCCTTTCTTGGATAACTGAGGTTGCATGAAGGCAGTCAAGATTTGGGGAATGCCTAAGATAAGGAAAGAGAATTTGGTTATGGAAGCAGATAAAGCCAAATTATTTGCTTCCAAATCTGCTTCCTTTGTGAAAGGAGTTCTAATTTAGTCTTTCTAAAGGAAAGGGTTTGTGCTTATTTGTTGGTGTAAGTATTAAGACATTTATACAAGTATCTTTTATTCTCCTCTTGGTTCTTAAAAAACCTCAGCAATTTTATATTTTACAAATTGAAACCACTGTAGCATAGCGCACATTCCTTCAACTTATACTACATAAAAAAATGAAGAAGTAGTGCTTACTGGTTATGGTATGGTGAGTTTTTGAGATGTGCAGAAGTTGTATTTACAGAGAAACTGAAATTTGATTGAAATGCATAAACTGTCTTTTAGTGTTTTGTTTAAGCGTTTGGAATTTATGGGTACATAGAGAAAAATGACTAAAACACGGTATTTAACCTGGGTTTATTGGAAAAAGGGGGTTTAACTGCTGTTAATAAATTTCCAGGCCTCTTATTTGATCATTATTTTTCTTAAGACAAGCAGAGATTCCGAAAAATACAGGTGGCAGACTAACGAAATTTTCAGGAGCACTCCTGCTGAAATTTTGAATCTTTCTTATGTTTTCTCAGTATCTTCTAGAGAGATTTTCAAATGTAGATGTTTTTAAAATTTTAAAAACTAGTATGTCTGAATCTCTCCTGCTTCTTTTCTATGCATAGACAGAAGAAGGAAAATGAGCTTTCCTACCTTTTGAGATCCAAGTGTTCTCCAGTTTTGCATTCACTTGAGATGCTTTTCCAGCGCATAGAAAAATGTTTTCACGCTTTGGAGGTGTCACAGGAAAATCATTTTGAATAATGTAACACTTTTTTCTTTTCATGTGGTTTTATTTTAAATAACAGATACTGCTATTTATAGCCAGCAACAGTGTCAGAGGTCAAACACTTAGGGTGGGATCCATCTTATCCAACTTTACTGATGTAGGAGTTAGGTGTGTCATTTCAATCAGTCATTGAGGCTGTTTCCACAGATAAATTGGGAGGGGAGGGGAGAGGCAGTTCTGCAGGTAATTTATTCACACCGAGATACTCATCCGCTATCTGAGTCTCTCGGTCTTTGAAGGTGCCTATCTCTGTATTGATTTAGGATGGAGCCTGGATGACTAGCTCTGATTGGGGAGCAAACTTTTGGATGGCTACAGTTCAGATGGGTTCCCTCACAACTGGCAGAATAAAATCTCTAAATGTGAGTATGGGTAGGAGCACTGGGTTTTTTTGCATGTATTTAAAGAAAATGATGTCTCTTTGCTAAATGAGTAAGTGGATTACTTTATTACAGAATACAACTCTCCTTTCAAAAATTGTATTTTGCATTTGCTGTAATGCAGGAGGAACTGGCTCTGATTAGGTAAGCAATTTAAGAAGCTGAATGACAGAAGTACTTCTAACTTGCCAGGCAGTTCATGGGGTGGCTACAGTGCAGTGTTGTGTAACAGATAATACAAACAAAAAGACTGAATGTTACATGGGGAGTTTCACAGCAGGAGCCTCAAATCTTTAGTGAAAACAGTGTAAAGTAAGGGTGTATATGTAAAGGAAAGGTATATTAATTGGTTATTGTGGCCTTAATTAACCTTTCATTCCAGAATCATGCTGACTTCCTAAGGCTGCAGCAATAAAGTGTTTGTACTGAACAATAGTCATATGCTGCCATGCTTGAATTCACCTACAGCCAAGGCACTTTAAACCCCACCAAACCTGTTCAGAGATAAATAAACTACAAATAATAACCTAAAGGAAACACTTTGATGTCTGTTTGGTATACAGTATTTAAGACACGTGAACAGGAGACAGATATTTTTTCATCACTGCCTTGTAATATTCTAAAGTGATGTATGCTGGACTAGGTGATTCATGATCTGAAGTTTCCATAGCCCAGCACTCAATGCATCATTCTGAGAAGTGCAACAATTAAAGTCGGAGTGAAGCATTATGTGTGTCTAGCATAGCTGTGTGCACTTCCTGGGATTTGGGTGTCTGGTATGTCATGTGTTCCAGCCCTGCATTTGGTGGATTAGAGGTAATTTCTTTAAACAATATCAGAAATTGTATACTTAATCCAATGCACATGATGCAAAAGCACGTACTTAGTGGGAAATACCATGGGTCTCATTGGGACTGTGTTGGTATCCACTCTCTTAAAATTATTGTACTAAAAGGTATTGGTTTATATTGTAGCTACAGAAGATACAGTCCTGTAAGATGACATGCCATCATCTTTATAGATGGAAAATCTTGTTCTGTGCCCCTGTAATTTATAACAAGAAGCCATTAACCATATGCAAAGCAGTAGAGAAAACAACTTTAATGTCCTGGTAGATGTTCTCTACTTTTAGGCTTTATAGCCATTTGGGCTCTCAGGATGTTTTTTTATAAAAATCCTTTTCCTTGAAATTTTCAATATGTCTATGAGTGCAAGTGTCTGAGATGAGCCAGATGATGGGTTATTAGTGGAAACATTAATTGGAGAGAGTCAATCCTTCACTCTTTTCTATTTAAGTGCTACTGTGTTTTGGGTGTACCATTTGGTTAACATGAGGGGAAAATGATGGGCCATGTTTTAAGATTGAGTCTAGCTTTTTATTTGTTACTGTAAGACTAAAATTGTTCTCATGTATCTCTTCCATGACTTAGTTGTTTTTTACAGTGTCTATATGAAAGAATTTCAAATATTTTCTCTTTCAGCTAAAAGGCTAATGCAGAATTTTGTGATACGTGATCAGTTTCCCCCCATGCTGCAAAAGTTTTGGGTTGTTAGTCTTCAACTTTTCTACTAACCACATCATTCCTTTGTTTTAGATGGCCAACTAGTTACTTAATATAACCCAAACCAATCTCCTTTATTTTCTTATGTTTACTGCTTTATCATATGAAGGTTTGTTTTCATATTAGATTTGTATTAATGCAATATTCAAACCCAGTAATTCCTAATTTGAAACGTGTATCTCCTACTACAATTTTTCATTTTCTTAGTTACCTTCCTTGAGGTAAATAGATCTAGTAATAACAAAAGTGAAGTGGGTATTGTCTAATGAAGCTACTGCTTCCTGCTGTTGAACCTGGTAATGGGTGAACTTGAAGGATTGCAGCTTGGAAGGGGAGATTGGGAAAGTCCTCTGCTCAATTCTGAATTCTGGGATATACTGAAAGATATTTTCCAGCAATTACTGACAAAGTGATGTGCAAAGGAGGCTTAGAGAGGAAAACATGCCTCTGAGCAGAAGAATGGTCATTTAGAGTAGGAGAAAAAAAATATAAACAAAATTAAATGTGTATTTAAGAACCCCTTATCTGTTTATACTTTGTATTTAAACAGCTACATTATTAAGACTACACTACTGGAAATAACATTCTTCACAGGTTTTTTTTGTGTATGTACTTATCACAGATTTTACAGATTAGAATACACAAGGTAAGTCTCCTCTGAAAATATAGTACAGAGTATTATATCAGTTAAATAAAATACCATTGCTAATGTGAAACAGGTTCTGATTTAACAACTCTATGGAAAACATTTCTGCACTCTTTCTCTCACATATGTATCTACATACAGAGAGATACATACATAGATATATATCTATATGTATATGTGAGTGTGTATATATATATATATAAACACCACCTTAAATTACCACTTTTTTGATTACCAAAAATTGTCAGATCATGGCTGTCTTCTATACAAGTATATACAATTTATTGTGAATCTGAGTTTTTCAGTCACAAATGCTACTTTAGTAGTGCATTTTAATAGAAGACCATCTGCACTCAGGTAATCTGACCAACAGATGTAATCTTAACATTTGCAATGATGATTTTTGCATGTTATGAAAATAATGGGTTTGTGCCTTATTGATGCTTAAGGTTGATGCCTTCTGTTTCTCTAAGTATTCCTATTCCACATAAAGCAACAACGTTCTAGTTCAGGGAACATTAATGAGACAAGTTGATTCTCTCTCCAAGTGCCCTGTTTTGTAATCTTCCAGAAATGCATTTCTAAATTTTTTTTTTTTTTTTTTTTTACTACTGTGATCCTACAACAAGGTTTACTACAATTCTTAGCTGCATAAACAGAAGAATGTCAACAGTAGAAGCAGATGAATTGTGTAGGGCATTGATGGAACCTTATTGAAAATGATTCAGTGAAAAGCTCTAGAAATAGTGACAGTAGAAAATATATCACTGGTATGCATGTATTTAGAATCTATTTTAGGTTGACTTATTCAAAGAAGAATACCAAAATATGCAGCTGAACCTGAGAATATTTAGAAGGCTGGAAAGGAGTGTGCTCATCACGGAGGAGTACACCCAATAATAATCTACTTGCTGGGGGATGATTAGATGGTACTTTAAAGGTTTGTCTACTGCTTATGTCTCAAATTCAAAACCAGTATTTCTATTCTGTAAATGGACAAGCTACAGCACAAGGCACTGGAATCTTTTTTCTATTTCTTCCATTTCCTATGGGCAACATTGTTTTCTTGCCTTCTGCCTTTCTTCCTTCTACAAAGGTCGGAGTACATGTTTAATGTACCAGCCTTAATTTAAAAATAGGTGTGATAGCACTAATAAGAATACATAATTTGAAAGCAAAGTAAAAATAACTTTTGCAAGATTCCTTTTCTAGTTGCATTGCTCCAGAAGAATTACTTAAATCAAAGGATGCTGAACAGTATTATGTCTTGGTGTTTACTTAAACCAAGAGTCAGGTCCTTTCTTAAAATTGGTATGACTCAAATTCTTAGCTTACATAAAGAAATGCAGAATTTAAATTTTAGCTAATTGTTTAAAAGAAGTGTCTAGAGATCCTAACTGAGACTAGAAGATTCTTTTCAGCTGTATGTCATATGTGGAATACAACATCAAGAATATAAGGAGAGAATTGTAATGTCAGGTTTAAGAGAATTTAAAAAAGGTTATTTATCTGTACAACTGCACTAAATTAAAAGGTATACCTGAAGCATCATGAGTAAGGAATCAGTAACAGTGCCGAAAAAAGCATAGCTTAAGACATATATATCTATATGTACCAAAAACCCAATAGAGTTAATTATGAAAGTGAAATGCTTTTGGTTAGACCTCCCCTAAAAGGGTATCCTGCCCTGTATTCTTGATCCTCTATCACATGCCTGTTCATATTCTAGTACACTTTATTAATCCCTCCTTTTCCCTCCCATAATACTCTGCTTCTTTTCAGTTTAGTTGTTGCCATTTTGCTTGTTTACATAGCATTCCATATGAAATACCTCACAAGTTTCTACTTCATACCTAAAGAATTCCCCCTTAATTGCAGCAATTCTTAGCATTATCAAAAGCATGCTAAACACAACAGGTTAAAACAAGAAATGAAGACTACAACTAATACTGCAGAAAAAAAAAAATCTGTGTAGGCAGCAGTCACCACAGATGGGATTCATTCAGTACACAGCTCTTACTTCTACCACCCACTTAATCCCCATTATCATTTCCTACCAAACACACTTCATTAGCTCTGAAGAAATCTCTATTGTCTCTCCCAGCAGATCACTGAAGGTACTGTCATGATATGGATATAAAAGTTAAAAGGTCATATCAATTAAAAACCATTCCTTTACAATCCTTTAGAAGGTCATAATAATTAAGCATATTTTCATTTGATGACAACCAATAATATAACTTGATGAACCACTACCAATTTTATCCTTTATAAGTAAAAGTATTCTTCCTGGTAGTACTGAGCATTAGGATATAATCATCCAGTGATTCTCCCTGTTCCTCATTTTTTTGTTCATTTGTCCCAATTAATTAAGTGATAGTATAAACTCCAGAAAGTGATGTACTGTCCCAGAGGAAGGAAGCAAGGCTCTGCCTTTGCTAGAGCACAAGCTGTCATTCCTGATTTCTATACAGGGTGGAGTTCTGCATTCATTTTATTGCTCCCACTGTTGACGCTGATGACAGTTCTTCCAGGAGAGACATCCTTTGATGTGTGCTGTGTAGCTGTGGCTGAGGAGGAAACTTGCATTGCCCTGTTATGAGGGACACCATGACGTAGGGAACTTGGCTGAGGAAATGGCAGAATAGAAAATCTGATTCTTCTGCCCTTTTTCTGCTAAACCAACCCTCCAATCGTTGTGCTATAATCTAGTTATAAAGCAGCGTTGCTGTAAATCAAAGGGTCTAAATTAAAATGGAAAAAAAAACCCAACAAGTGCTTGTTTTGTTATTTTAGAGGGGGAAAACCCCATAAAATTATGCAAAATCACCCAATCTGATTCATAAATAGCTGTATCAGCAGAACTATGAAGAGCAAGGCACTGTGGTGTAAGGGTGCAAACTCCACAGGCTGGTGTAGCTGCTAAAGTGCTCATACTGTTAAACCACAACCAAAGACAGAATTTAATTAAAACGTCTAAATCATCCATTCTTGTGGTGGTCAGTTCATTTGGAGTTAGGAGAGAGTAATTGTTTCCAAGTACTTTGCCTGCAGCAGTGGAGTAGACTACACAAGACTGTCTTATTTATGAGTTTTTAATAAATTACCTAATCAGCCATGTGGCTTTATGTTCTTAAAAATATTAGCTGCTAAATGTTAGTTGCTAAAGGTCATGGAATTATAGTTTGAAGAGTTTGCTGTTCAAGCACTATCTTGTCACTTCTTGTTCCTCCATTTAATGAATTGTTAACTAACATATTGAATGCCTCAGGAAATCTTCATCTTCCTATTCTTTCCTTCCCAGTAATTTCACAGATAATCTGTGAATGAAACAATAGAGGTTTCACACATTGATTTCCTCAGTTTCAGTTCAGCCAGCTGGTGGTGATGTCACACACAGCCACCTGTGTCTAACAAGCACCTGATACTGTTCCTTCCTTAAGAACTGAAAGTTCAAGACACATGTACATACCAGCTCTGTTTTGGTATTTGTACTATAAACACTGGATTGCTATCATGATTCAGATAAACAGGAGACTGGTTCAGCTGTTTTAGTTACTTTGGATCATTTCCTGCAGCTTTACTCATCCTCCCAATTAACATGAATACACATTTGGGCTTTTTCCAAGTTAGCCATTAAGGAGGTTAAGTAGGTTGGGCCTTGTGACTAATGTTTCCTTGGCTCTTACTGTATTTTGCTACTCCCCTAGAGTATTCTATCATACTTTATTAGCATGCAGGAGAAACTCTGAGATGCCGGATTGTAGGACAGCACTTAAAATGTTCTAGAAATCCCCAAGCTTCAAAATGAGAAATCCCAGTCATAAGTAAGACCCAGTATGAAAGGGCAAATACAGAAGTACTTGTACTGTAAAAAGACATCTTGCATTAGCATTGTCATTATTAATACAGTTTCCTACTGCTGAGCTTTCATGTTCTGTATTGATTAAAAAAAAAAAGTTACCAGTGCCACAACAAAACTTAGTCAAGAGCAAGAGGATGCTGTAGTAATTGGATGAGGTTCTTCAACCCCTATATATATTTGCTGCTCCACTAACATGGTAAACGTAGTAAACAGGTTTTGTCACTGATGATGCCTCATGACAGACAACAAATCAAGAATGCAGTTGCTTAACTATTTTACTACATAAAGTTTAAATGTAATCCTGCTTTAGAAATGTCAGCAATATAAAGAGGCAGCAGCTAAAGGAAAGGAACGTAACCCATCAATGTGCAGTAAGCATATCCCTCACCAGTGTTGTGAATCATGATGAATATTACATCCATGGATTAAAGTCTTGATCTTACATAGTCATTTGCATAGCAAATGGGTTTCTTCAGGAGCTGAGTATTGTCTGTTTAGACACTTACCTGGAACAGGAAAATATTTTTGTTTTAAGTTAGCTTTAGAAATCACCTTATCTAAATTACTAAAAAAGAAAGGCACATATCCTAAAATAAGAGTATTCACTTCAAGGGTGGGTACTCCTTGAAATATTTGTCTACTGAGGGCTACGCTCCAGGTGCTGGTGCTGCAATGAAAATTGATTACTCTTTCCACACTTTACTGTAAATATGAAATGCTTCTTAAAATGCCTTAGTTTGCTTTCGTCTATAGTGTTTTACATTACTTCAGCATAGAGAAGCAGGAAGTATAGATAGTACTACAGGTATTACATGCTATGGGTGTGTTCATTTCTGCTTTCGAGTGAAGCCGTGACTGAATTTCCTCCTTCTGTATGCTACTCAAGTAAAAAATCAAACCAAAACATCTATTTAAACA
Source organism: Sturnus vulgaris (assembly GCF_052056855.1). NCBI lineage: Eukaryota > Metazoa > Chordata > Aves > Passeriformes > Sturnidae > Sturnus > Sturnus vulgaris. The sequence goes on from NC_142248.1 coordinate 39,002,882, forward strand.
TGAACACCAGTCTTACTTCCCCTATCTTTTGCAGGTACTTGTGTTAAGGATCACAAAGGAGGGAATATTCATAGCCTTCACAGAAATACCTGACAGAGAAGCAACAATGGAAGAACCAGCTGCATGTAGCATTGTTTCAGTCTAAATTATAATTTTTATAACCCAGGCACTGCTGCCCATATGTACATTTTTTCCCTACTAGAAAATCAAGCAAGTCAGATAAAAAGAAGTGTTAAGACTTGAAGCAGGTTAAGTTTACCTAGAAGTGCAGTTAAGTGTGCTCCAAGGGCAGGTCAGCAGAAGCTCTTCTTGCCTTCCAGCCCAGGAGATCAGAAGAACCTGTTGATGCACCTCAGTGCCAATGGTCTGGCTATGGTGAAGCAAATCTTGCAGTGATTAATGTTTTTTTCCTGGTCTGTTTGCCTGAACTCTGTAATTGAAAATTGCTAAAGCAGGTCATTTGAAATATGTGTGGTATCTTAGGAACTATAACTTAGTGATCATAAATTTGCATTACAAATGCTCTTACAGCTCCTTACTTGGCACAAATTTTCAATCTGAACTGCTAATTAAATATACCACAACTCACCCATCCTGTAATTTCCATTGGCCTAATATCTATTCGTTTAAGCTCCATTTTCTTCTAGTTTTTACTCTCTATTCCCTTCTTTTGGATGCTTTTGATTTTATGTAAAAAAAATCGAGTAGTGAGTTCTTCTGATTTCTCACATATTTCTGCAGTGAGGAAACAGAAAAACCCATATAGAAATGATTAAAGAAATCAGCTAAAACAGATCAAGGAAAGATTCAACAAAGAAAACGGTAGAAGGGGGAATAAATGTCAAAAATACATGAAGGACAGATGTCACCTTTTCAAATTCAGTGATGCTAAACTTGTCTTTTTAAAAAAAGCTTTCACAGAAATAAAACTGGTGATTTGACTATACTCAGTAGGTACAGCTATTAACCATAAGTATAAATTTTGAAGAAATTAAAAGCAACAGTATTTGGAATGTTTACCATCAGCAGGTAGGGTTATCAAGTTCCTGAGTATTCAAATACAAAACATTTAAGCTATGGCCAGATACTGCAACCGGGAGATTGAAAAGCAAAACTTTAATCAAGCTGAAAGATTTAAGATGTTTCAGTGAAGTAGTTAAAAAGAAGTACGTAAGCATTAAGTCATTAAAATAACTTAAGCCTCTTAATCTTCTCAAAGGCAGATTAGGCTAAATTTAAACAAAACATGACATGAAGTCTAGTTTTGGTTTTACACACTATGTATCCTTGGAACAGAATTTAGTATGTGTAGTTCTGAACACTGATTTCCACAAGATAGCATATTGTTCCTACAGTCTCCAAAATACACTTGCTATGGAGTTCTAACAGCTATCTGCAAATCCACTAATGACCCATCCTAATAATGCAAGTATTACTTCTACACTTTCAGGGAAAAGGAAAAACTCTTTGAAGCCAGTTAAATGTTTGCGTTCATACCAACTGCTAGTGCGTGATTTCATTATTCCCTTTAAATTCTGAGGTTTTCGTAAGTTGCAATGGCAAATGAATGTCCATGTAATATCAATTTTCTTATACAATATGGGCATGTTATTACTTATTCCTTTGCAAAACTTGTGACTGAAGGAAAAGCCTTTCAGAATAATTCCTTAGCTCTACTGAATATGAAGGACAAAAAAATATAGTTGTGAATTATGCACTTTTAGAAAGTATCTGTGAATGTTTTGCATGATGTTTTCTCAACAATGTAACTTTTGCTTTTAAACCTTGCAGAACTAAGACCACTTTAAAAAATGTAAGGTTTAAAATATAATTTTTGGTACCCTTGATTACTGCACCACAAGCTGACAAAAAGCTGGGAATTTAGTCCTCATACTTGGAATCCTATTAAATGACATTTTAAAAGTAAATAGCCAAAAAAAGCTATTATTAGGAGAGGGGAAAGGAATCTAATTCCATTTAAGAAGTTTGGTTATAAAGATTTGGTCCCTTTTAATGTACTGTTGAAAAGTTTAACATGGTACTTAGAACTGTAGAAGCTTATTCTAAAGATTAGGTTAGCACTGCAGTCCAGCATAGATCGTCCAACATCTTTAATTACTTTTTGCTCAATGGATTTATTCTTTTTCCAATTACAGCAGATGGATCAGGTACAGTTCTAGGATTCATTTCCCTATGGTTGTAACTCGCTTCATTTGCAGTAGAGTTGATGAACCACCAAATTCACATTCCAAGAAGAGAAGAGATCTTTAATGATGGCCAGAACCAGAGGACTCTGAAACAAAGACGTGATTTAGGCTGTTCAAACAGTAAATCAAATCAATTCACGAATGCAGTGCAGGTCCTAGAACTGACAACTGTACTTACATGTGAGCACAAGAATTGGCTATTCAAATGAAACAATACCCTCAAAATGTGTACACAAGTAAATTTAGCAAATATTAAAAATTCTCTTTTGCAAGTTTTAAAGCCCTATTACAGTCAAACACCCATTCTTCCTTGGTTTTGTTATGGTTCTTCCAGAACTGAAGTTTATTTACACTATTATTCTAAGTCTATAACAGGCAGTCTAAGTCTATTCTAAGTCTATAATAGGCAGTATTTTCTCTAATTGCACATTTCAAAATGTAAATAATGTTTGCATGTACAAATTAAACTAGAAGCAAATGGGTTCTCTCTCATGGTGCAGAAAGTGAACTGAGATACCGCAGGTAATAAAAAAATAAATTCCAGTGTGATGTCAGAAGAAACTGTCCATAAATACCTAAACACTACTTCGTAAAGATAAAGAAATACAAATTCAAAACACAAGTCCACACTTTCTAGTTTCTTGACAGCTAAAATAGCAGGTATACTTGAAATTATGCTGATTTAAGTAATTCCATTAAATGGTTGTTAGTATTAGTTGAAAAAATGCCTCGCCTACAGAGTCAAGGTATAGAATTTCCATTTTACTCCTAAAGTCTACACAAAAGATTCTTTATGTGCAGATCCACGGATGTTTCTAGGTTATAAAATTATCAATACAACCAAAATTACTTATTTTGAAGTAGTCTTTAAACATTTTCTAAATCTGTAACTTAAGCCCCAAATTTATCTAGTGTGAAATATTCCAAACTAATTTTTACTGTACTTATTTTAAAATTACATCAAGGTTTTAAATAGCTAATACTTACTATTTCCTGATGATTTTTTGCCTGGGGAAAAAAATAAAAGAAATAAGCTGAACAATGACAGTTCAAAATATATTTCTTACTTATGTTTTACAGATAAACTTTAGTTAAGCTTATCATTACCTTAAACGTTGAGAGTGTATAACATCTATTTTCCATGGTACATTTCTGTAAATTTTATATTGATTTTTAAAAGTTGTTTTAATTAACCAAGACCATAGTAATATAGTAATCAAGATTTCTACTGTAATTCAAAATAAACTTTTATGGAATGTTACTATTTTACATAATATATGAATATATACACACACAAGATATGGATATAAACTGAAGTGAAATGTTTGCTTTAAAATTTTCCTTTGTATTTTACATTCCCATTGTAATTGTTGTCCCAAAATACTAGGTCATAGTGATAAAAAAAAAAAATTCTTCATAAGGAAGACAGTTATAAGGGATTGTACAATCTCCATCCTTGGAAATCCTCACTTAAATTATGAATAAGGTAATAAACAACCTGATCTAACTGTGATCTAACTGCTTCAAGCACTGGCTTGCATCAGGTGAGCTCAAGAGGTCCCTTCCAATCTGATTTATGCTCCAACATACTCTTCTATAATTCCATGCATTATTTGCAAAATTATTACCCAAAGTGCAGAAAGGGCTACAGCTATTAAAAACTATTTTCCCTTCAAATAAAGCTTAGCATACAGTTGCCATCTATCCAGGTTTTTTGGCCCTCAAAACTCTACACCAGCTGATCTAAATCATGAATTAATGTAGCATGACATGAAGACAAGTTTGAGACAGTCTGTCCATTTTGAACTTTCCTTGAAATAGGTGAAAGCAAAAGTTAAGCTTTTTCTTCTTCCTGTCTACCTCAACTACTCATATTTACTTATTAGTCATTAAGTACTCATTAAGATATTTAGATATATATTTAGATTAAGATATGCTTATATTTACCTAAACTTTTAAGTGCAGTGTATCAGTTTTGGAATGCTACACACTATTTGGACAAAGCTAGAGAAATACTGAGGTAATATTTCTCAGCTGCTCCCACAGCAAGGGGTTCCTTTTTCTGTGAACTCTGTCTACAACTTACAACACTTCATTGTTCACAACAGCCAGTAAAGGGTTTGACTTGGGATTTACTGAGCACGGCCTAAACTGACAAACAGAACCTTTAAGACACCATAATCTTTCGTACTCTTCTGCTTTAAGGGACCAGGCCAAATCAAATTTATTAGATATTCTGTTTCTTTCTTTGAGAAAGTCATCCAGTGTCAACAAGTAACATACATTCTCATGTTCAGAGATATAGCTCTCACTTTGAGGTGCCATCAACCCAAAACAGTTTCACAAGTTCATGTGAGAAAACCTTTTAAAAACTATTTTCAAAATCTTGAGCAAGTAAATTAGATCTGCATTTTAAAAACCAATTCCTACATTACCTGATCTTTATAACGTAAGCACAGTTGCACTGACATTTGAGTATTTTCATTAGTGGAACCTTTTACAGTCAGCATTTAAAACATCTAAATTTTTATAGCAAAGACTTAGCCCTAAGGAAGAATGTTAATTTCTTATTTGCTGGCTATCTTAAATGACTGATTCCTGTTGTGAGTATTCTCTTTTATAAAAAAAGACTACAATGTGTGACTTACCCCCAAATGAAATCTTGTAGTAGGCATAACTTGTTAATGCTACACCAACCCATATTTCTTGATACACAGTAGAGAAGTAGAATTTCATGGGCCTCAATACCTTTGGAATCATGGTCTGCACCATCTGAAACTCTAAGAAGTGTTGTCATTTTAACTTTTACACCTGCTGGATTTTTAACATACATACAGACATATAAACACATATATTTATCTATCTTTATGTATACACACACACACACTCCTGATGCATATCAGCAGCAGTTTACAGGTTAAAAAAAATCTCCAAGCATGCAAAAGTACTTCTTCCAAAGTAAAGAAATGAAAATTCAGAGTTAAGGTTACAATTGATGGGCTAACACAAAAAAATTAAATTACAGTTGATGAAAGAGTTCAAAGACGAATCAACAGAACATTTACAGAGCAGCAATAGCTAGACTTCTCTCTGCCTATCAGTGACAGCTTTTTCCTAATATTTCCAGATTTCCTCAGGAGGAAATCTCATCCCAGACAAGCCAGAGATGCTCCTTCCTTGCACTACCGATTTAGCTTCCCTCCCTCACAGCTGTCTCTCCCAGCATGGTAATTTCTGCTCAAAATAGCAACATAAATGACGTTAAGCTAATGAATTCATGCTTTATCACGACTATTTGACTTTGAAGATATGCCCCAAGAGCAAGAAGCCTGTCAGTGGTGGTGGTTTTTCGCTTTCCATGCAGCTTTGTAAGACAAAGAGAAAATTCTAGGCGGTTTTAAAATAAAGCTTATCTTAACTCCCATAAATGTTAGTTCATATTTGCACCACACTGCACTGAAATGCCCCGTGTTCTACTGTCTTATACACAGTAGTTCATGCTTATTGAAAACCAGTAAAATCAGCTATACACACATAGAGACAGCATATGGTAAACCAGAGACCCAGGAAAGAAAAGCCGAGTTAAATTTCACTGAGGTAACGCTCACTTATCGGCCGTTAATAAATGTAAAGCATCGTCTGGCAAACCTCTAACAGAAGAGGGTGCAAGGGCAGCCAGTGTCTAAACAACTGGAAAAATCTAGGTGTTTCTTAAAGAATGAAAGCAACATTGAGGCAATTCGTATATAATTACAGACAAACCCACATTTACATTTGTTTATAGACAGTCATTTCAATCATTTATTATTGTGGCAAAAGTTCCTGAAACACCTTTGTGCTTTCACCAACACTATTAACGACATTGCATTAAGGACACTGCTCACCCAAATTTCCAGCGTTTGTAGTTTCAGATGAAAGTGGACTACAGTTACTCTGCTATAGCAGAATATCAAGACATACTAACAAACAAGGAGACTCAACAGAAAAAGAAGCAAAGATTTTCCCCACAGCTACAGAACACAAGGAATAAGCAGTGTAGTTTCCATTTAACACCGTGCCAAAGCCCGGCAGACTTTTCCCCAGGGCCTGTACGGGCAAGACGTCGTTCTGAGTAATTTTTTTCTGAAATCTACCCGGAAAAACGCTGTGTCTGCTGTCACCTTGACCTCCCCAGCACAACCCGGCGCAGCTCGGGGCACCTGCGGCCCGCCCGAGGCCCGACCCTCTGCACGGGGGTGCCGGGTAACGGCAAAGTCCCAGCGCCGCGGACCGTACTCCCTTTCTCCCTTCTTCCCTTCCCAGGCTGAACCAGCGCTGCCCCCACCCGAAACAGCCCCGAGCGGTGCCCGCCAGGACCCGGCCAGAGCTCGGCGGGCCCAGACCCACCGTGCCAGGGGAGCGGCGAAGGTCACACCGGGGAACGGGCACGGGGAGGGGTCCGGGGCTGCCGCGGGGCGCGCCGGGAAGGGACGCGCGGCGGGAGGGGACAGCAGCGCCCCCTATGGCCGCGGAGGACCAGAGAGCCCTCGCACCGCGGCGGTGCCAGCCCCGCTTCCCTCGGAATCACGGAATGGGTCAGGCGGGGAGGGACCGCAGTGAGGCACCTGGAACAACCTCCCTGCTCAAGCAGGGTCATCTCAGAGCACGTGGCACAGGATTGCGTCCAGACAGTTCTTTAATATCTCCATTCAGGGAGACTCCACACCTGCTCCGGGCAAGCTGTTCCAGTGCATGGTCACTGCAGAGTGAAGTTCTTCTTCATGATCAGGTGGAGCTTCCTTTGCATCAGTTTCTGCCCGTTGCCTCTTGTTCTATTGTTCGGCTCCACCGAGAAGAGCCTGGCTCCATCCTCTTGCCACCCTCCCTTCAGATATTTATACACACTGATGAGGTCCCCTCTCAGTCATCTCCAGGCTGGACAGGCTCAGCTCCGTCAGCCTTTTCTCATACGAGAGATGCTCCAGTACCCCAATCATTCTCTGCTGTCCTTCACTGGATCTGCTCCAGGAGCTCCATGTCCCTCTTGTATTGAGGAGCACAGAACCGGACACAAAATTCCACATTCACCTCCCCTACGCTGAGCAGAGGGGCAGGACCACCTCCCTCGATCTGCTGGCAATGCTCTTCTATTCCATATCTTTACCTCAGTCCTGCTTCCCAAGAACAAGCGCAGCACGTGTCCCGTGGCAGGACAATGCCAGGAAAGGCCTGTCACAGTTTGTCAGCGTGTCCCTCAGGAACAGCTTGTCCTGGAGGAGTGGGAGGCACCTGCTGGGCCATATTTACCAGATCTGAAGCACCTCGTGCTTTTCAGGCTGTTTCCTCCAGGTGTGGGAAGGAGGGGTGACTGGAATTCCAATTGCTCGGGCATTGTTCTGTGAGTGAGGGGGGGAATGACCGCCCAGGCCTCCCTGGCTCTGAAAGGAAAGCAGACCTCAGGCCTTTATTGTGTATGTTAAAATGCTTTAGTGGGATCACAGGCTGCAATTACTTTCCTACTCAGTCATTTACATAATCTGCAGGTGTATAGATTTGTTACTTATGAACTTTGTCACACAGGGAAAACAAGACTTCTTGGACCTTACATGGGCTTTTTTTTTATATTTAATATAGGAGTATAACATGATGAAATACTGCATATATGTCATCTCTTTCATTTAAAACTTTAAAAATCTCTTGAAATTTTAGTGAGGAAAATATCCTTCTTTCTTTAATTTAGGATTTTGAGGCTGGTATGTTAAACAACCAGAGGCTGTGGTATCCTTATCTCTCTACCATACCCTAGATTTGTGTTTACCTATCTGAGAGGAACAGTTCTAAAGCAGCCAAATGCTTGCACTGGATTAGGCACTCAGTGTGGAGATGATAAATCCTACTGGAGAAAGTAAGGGTCTACCCTGTGTTCGTACTGGTTTTCATTACCTATCTGATTTAACAAATTACACACAGACCTTTTCTGTTGTTTGTGAAGTGAGGATGACAGAATGAAAGGGAAGATCAGGTGACACATTTATCTTAGTTCCTATTCTTTTGAAATTTATCCAGTAGGGATGACAGGCCTTAGTGTTCCACTCTCTTGTATACTTCTGATCTGTATCTGTGTGTCCTGCCTTTATTTAATAAATTTTGGGGGTCGGTTTAATGGAATTCAGCCCGCAGCTCGAGGAGAATTGTCCGGGAACAGAGAGGAGCTCCCGGCGGGGGCGGGGCCGGGCTCAGGGCGGGAAGGTGCGCACGTGGCGGGAAGGGCGGTGGCGCGGGACCGCGTGCCGGGGCCTCTCCGGCGCCATCCGCCGCCATCTGCCTTCCATCCGCCGCCATCCGCCTCCCATCCGCCTCCATGCTGCGGAAACTCACCGAGGAGCGGAGCCGGGACTGGTTCACCATCGGCGGGGCCGTCACTGCCGTCGAGCTCCTGGGCGAGGAGGCGCAGTTTCGCCGCCCTGGCGCTTCCCCTGGGCACCCCGCGCAGGAACCGCCGGTGGCTGCGGGGTGAGTGCGGGGCGCTGGGCTGCTGCTCTGGATCGCCTCTCTCTCTCCTCTCTGCTGTGTGCCCGTGGCTCACAGTGTGCTGTGAGCATTCCCCAGAGTCTGGGCAGCCTCCTCTGGCTCCTCTGCTCTGGTGGGCCCAGGGTGTACAGTTGTTGGATTCCAGCCTGACACCCCTGGTAGCGAATTGTGGCTGATGAGATTTTGTGCGTTTAATACTTGATGTTATTTTTTGATTTGCTGCTTAGGTATTTTGTCTCCATCAACACTAGATGTGTTGCGTATAGGGTTTGCTGTCTCTGAAGTGCATTAGCAGTGATGTGCAGCTGTATCTAATCCTGTTGAAAAACTGTAGAACAGTACTAGAAAAGACTCAGTTTGTTCTGGTTCAGGTGCGTTTACTTAAAATTTTATCAGTGGCAAGTGATAATGAGATTCACGGGCTCATTGCTGTTGTAACCTAGCGGAAGGATTTAAGTTACCAGAGTAAAGCAAGTCAGACGTATATTGACATATTGTTTCTCATGCATTATTCTCAGATGGCAGAGTTACAGGCAATGAAAAGTGTATGTGTGTTTGCATAGCAGCCAGATACATTTGATTTTCACTGGAGTCTGGATATTTAAATCCAAAAAATACCTTCCCCTGGATGCTGCCTGGACTGTGGCAGTGCATACTGATCTTGGTATTTAGACCAGGTGTGGTAGTTTATCCATGTTGCCATGGGAAAGTGTTTTGTCGACACTTCCATGTCGTACTTCTCAGGATGAGCTGTGCATACACTCCAGAGTGAGTGTTTTGGGTTTTATTTTTCCTTGTGTGATGCACAGCAATAGAGGTTGCTGTATTTTAGGAAGGTTTATTTCTCTTAGGTGTACATTGGCATCTGAGAAAGAAAGAACTTTTTGCATAACGTCTTGCTATCAGGTAGTCTGACATTTCAGCAGAGACTGTTCAGGCTATCAATGTTGCTGTCTTTGCTTCAGGTCAAGGACAAAACTGGCACCTCAAAATATCTATTCCTTTTTCTCTTTTAGTGTAAAGGTGCTGACATTACCAAGTTCTCAATCACTGAACAAGAGCTACTGGGCTTTGTGCAAGTAGTAAAAATTTTCCAGAGGGGACCAGACAAAAATTTACAGTTCTTTTAGGTTATTTCTGTGAATGTGATGCCTCACTCCAGTAAGAACAAGATGTTTGTGACTTCTCGGTCTTTATTTAGGTGATGGTAACATTTTCTGTAGTTTTTATGAAGTGTTTGATGAGAGATTCTTGAACCGAACTGAGTGCTAGGCCACGAGATCTATTTTGTGCATTTACTGTAAGCAGGAGAAATGAGAAAGATTCGTCAAGCCTAGTGTGACTAGGCAGAGGCAGATCTTTATTTTTGGTTGGACAGAAACCTCTTTCCACTCAGAAGTTTTTATCAGATAACCTAATTGTGAGTTTGACAGTTGTGTTAGTAGGGAAAAAATTGTTTTTACAGGTTTGGTTTTTCAATTTTTTTTTTCCCCATGTCCTAGGGGGACAGAGGTGATATGCATCCTAAATTACCATTTATGTAAGCGTGGACAGAGTTTCTTACCAAGAGCTATAAAACCTTTGAGCATAGATGATAGGTGCATGTCTGTCCTTCCACAAAATTGAACGAATCTCTTTGAGAAGTTGTGTTTCCTTAGGTATATTTTGTTTCCATGCATACTTCTCTTTCAATGTTCTGGGAATGTGCTTACATTTAAAGGGTTTCTGCAAAACTTGAAGTCTCTATAGGAGGTTTAGATTCAAGTGGTCAGATGGAAAGGAAGTGCTTGTATTTTATTCACTGACTTCTTAAGAAAGATTTTGAGGAGCTGAAAACAAAAAAATTTCTCATTCGTCGAGGCTGCCTGTAGCATAATTGTCAATTTGCTTTAAAATTCTTTATTTGTTTCTTGTGAAAGTCAAAACCAAAGTTATCAGATTTTTGAGATGCTTATTTTTATTTATTTGAAGTTGGATATACAATTACTGATGGAGACTTTTCTGCCTACCACTTTTGTCTGAAATTTAATGTAGGATTGTGTGGCTTTAATATCAGATTGATAATAACTGATGTGTTATTGCACACGAGTGTGTGTAATTAATACTTTACAAAAATGGTACTGAGATTGTTTAATGGGATCTAAAAGCCTCGTGTCTCCCTTAAAAAGAGATATGGAATGTGTTTGCTTCCTTTACCGATGATGCCTCATTTTCCAAGGCTTTTAAGATTCTTTTGCTTCCTGAACTACCTCTAGCATAGCAGTATTAGTAATTGAGGTTGTTGGGGAAAGGTAGTAGAAATAGAAACTGCATAAAACGTGGCTGGAATTTAAACAGCTCATTGATTAACTTTTTAATTCTTCTTATTATATTTAACTGAAAGAGAAGAAATTTAGAGCCTTAAAGCCTTCCTTGTTAACAACACGATTGTGTTCACATTAAGACAGTTAAAGGCTTATGTGTTTAAAAGGTGATTATTCTCTCTTTTATTTCCTGCATTTCGTAGGTGTACCTTACACCAAGTTAGCACCTTTTTGTAGGTGACTTATTGGCTGGAAATATTGCATGCTGTTTGCTTTGCTTGACACTTGTGCACGTGGGAGGCATTGCTGTCCTTTGGAATTACTGCCACTCACCTTTCTGTCACCAGAGTGGTTTGTGTTGGCTGCCTGCCTATTGCAGAAATATCTGCTGGCTCACGGTAAGGGACGATGTGGTTTTAGAACACCTCATGCAAATTGTGTAGGGCATAAATAAAAAGTACTTAAAGAAGCAGTTGCAGAGTTCCTGGACAGTGATCTCCCACAGCGTAGTGGTGACTGGCCTTCCAGCAGTCTTACTGCTGTCTGAGGTAGCTGAATTATAAGGGTAAGCAGAATTCTAGAAAATGGCTTGTCTCAGCTGGTGAGTTGAAGAACAGATTTTCTTGGCAGCATATTGCAGTAAACCTAACAGATTTCTTTAAAATACGTTTAACAGTTTTAGTTCGGCTTCTTACTCTTACAACATTGCTTTTTCTATGCTTTTTTCTGCTTTTTAACTAGAGAGAATATATAGCAATTTAGTCAGGAGGAAGTACTTGTACTCCACAGTTACCCCACATTTCAGTATTTAAGAAAACAGCCAAGGTGAGGCCTTAGAGGATGGCATTTTCTCAGCCTTTGGGATTTTTTTCCCTGTACCTTCTGGAGTTCTCCTTTGCCTTCTCCTTTACCCCCAGATGTGGACACTAGAACTGGATGCAGTAGTCTGGTTAAAACATGCATATAAAAGTAGGTGAGCCTTTCTGTGCGTTTCCCTGGCATTGCACAGGGATTTAACATTGAATTGGCTATGATGCCTACCTATATTTTTAAACTGTTGTGTAGTGACTGCCTTTTAGAATATGGTGTTGTTGATTATCCCTGTTTCTAAACTTGGAAAAATGCATTTGCTCATGTTAAAATGAAATTGATGTGAAGTTTATGGGGAAGTTGTATCTGGGGTTATCTTTTTGCTTTTGTTTGTTTGTTTTCCCTAGCCATTTTTGGTGATAAGGTAAGTGGATCTTCCATGTTTCTGGTCTTCCATTTTCCATAAACAAAAATTTGGAAGCTGCACTTTTAGAGGTTTTTTTTTTTTTACCTTCAAACAGAAAGCTGTGAGGATACCATTTTAAGAAATAAACTTGTATGAGTTGCCATTGTGGGATTCTTACACATTTGAACACTTCAAAGCTATCTGAAACTAGCATTATGGATGTTAATTCTCAGAGTAATATTAATCCTGCCAGTGCCTTTTAATACTCAGTACTTGTTACTCTGTTTCCTGTAGGAAAGATACTTGACATTTAATACTTGTGAGAGTTTTATCACTGTGGAAAAACCTTACTTTGAATCCCTTGCTGCCCTCATGCAGGGGTTAGATTAGAACTGCAGAATAATCTCCATCTCCTTGTGCTGCATCAGTAGGGCAGAGTAGGTTTAGAACAGCGTTTTTGTTATTACTGCACAGACTGACAACTGACAGGAAGGGGGCACAGAGTTTATAGCGGCTCTGATTGCAGATATAAGACGTCTGCACGTTGTTGTGAAGCTTTATGTATTTAGTTCATGGGAGCTGAAGGGGCTGGTTACTTTTGGTATTGAGCTGCAGCTTTTATTATTTTAAACCTGTTAGAAATTTTTTGCTCTAGTCCTCCAATGCTTTATCCTTTAGGTGGATGTAGTTCTCATTTTTTTATCTTCTGTGTATCTTACGTTTTACTTTTCTACATGTAACATTGTCTGTAGCACAAGCTTTTCAAAGGCTTTTAAAAATAATTTTGAAAAATATTTGAAAGTGTTTAGTAAATGATTGTGCCATTTGTTCATCCAGTTTATGTTGCATTATTAGTAAATTTTTTCTGGAATGGGGGATACAACTGTGGAGCATAAGATGCCTTGAAGTTGTGTTACAATGAAACACAAGTGATTGAAAGTGAATTCTGAATATCTTCTTCAGTATGATTAATACCAGAGGAAGCAGTTTTGTTTATGAAGTAGTATATTCTGTGTATTGGGCCATGTGAGTCTTGCCCATTTTTTCTGACCTGGCAGACAGATCAGAAGGCAACACAGAGAAGAAGGTTATATAAAACGTGTAAAAACTTGTTACAGTGATGGGAGCAGGAGCACAATTGGAAATGTAGCCAGCTGAGTTCTGGCATATGTTTTCATTGATTTTCTGCTCTAATTGCCTGCTGTGGCCGTGACTGCTACGTACGTGATTAATCTTGTAAAAGTTTGTGAACCCGCAGTGATGGATCATGGCGGCTGAGAAATATTAAATTTTGTTATGTGTAAATTTAGAGTGAACACCTTGTGTGTTAGAAATGATCTGTTGACTCCTTGTCTATTCTAGAGAAGTACCACCTGATTTCATCAAAATGTTAAAGGCTTAATGCAGAATTTGTTTCAGAACAGCTTTCAGTAAGTCAAATGAAAAATGGCTGTTTAAAATTAAGTAATTAAATAATTTTTTTAAATAATAGAGAGCTAGTGGTTAAATGCTGTTAAATATCTAGTGATTTTGTTTAGCTGTCCACCTTCACATACTTCAGCATGTGCAGAGTATAGTTTAGAAAAAAATACAGAAATAGTACATGCAGCATAAGTTCTGTCAGTGTTTTCATGCAACTTATTCTTGAAGGTAAGAAATAATTATTCAGCTCCAAAAAGTATTTACCAGTTTATTTAACTGATGTTGTATTAAACCATTTCCTTTACACAGTATAAAGTTCCCATAGAGCCTAAAAGCTATGTGACACACAGAGAAGTTTTTGACTAATACTCTGTGGATTGATCCTGTTTCAAAATATGCCAAGCAATCCTTTTTGTTGTTTAAATACTTCTAGCTCTATATGGCTAAAAATTAAAATGTTTTAGAGTTTTTTTTTCAGAAGCATCTACATTTTTGATTAAAAGATGGCTTCAAACGCAACAGTTCTAATAAACTATAAAGATAAAAGGTGAGTTGATACTTAAGTTACTGCATACTAGCTATTACGAAGGATTTTAATTTCTAAACTTGGAATAGAAAGGGGAGCATGTTGCATTTCTTACTCCTATGTGTGTGGATGGCAATTACAAGAAAGGAATGTGGATGGCTACATAACTTTTTGAAAGCGACAAAAACCAAATTAACTTGATGGGTAGTAATAGGGTAGATTCCAGATTCTGTGAGAGAAGGTGGGAAACATGCTTTGTGTGTTTTTGTCGACATAACTTGAAACCGTGGGGATTTCATCTTTGTCCGACTTGTTGGAGCTGTCACCACGCGGGCTAAAGTGTTCAGAGCAATTTGTATTCCATGCATCTACCAGCTGCTCTGCTTGGTTTTCTCTCTCAATGGTGGTAAGAAAATCTTTTAAAACTTGCTTGAATATGTAGACTATTTCCCAGGGTAAAACATCATTTTCTGCCAAAACTTCCCGAAATCTAGAAAAAAAATCAAAAATTGTAATCTAATCATCTGAAAATGTTTCTATTTCCTCTCTGGTCATTTGGGGGTGGGGGAGGAGGAAATGACCTGAGTTCTGGTGTCATTTCTTCCTTGCTGCCACATTTCCCCACTCACCTCCCCCAGTTGATTGTAAGAGGAAAAGAGCTCTCACAATACACTGGATGTGTTCCAGCTATTGTGGATTGAAAGCAGTTGTGATTGGGTAGGCTTCTTTTTAATTTTTTTTTTCCTTTGGCCCGTCTGGGTAACTTGATTTAAACTGACTTTGCCCTTAGGTGTATTCTGGGCTTTAAAAGGCGAATTGACTTGTTCTGTCGTTTCTGAGTCCCTAGAAAATGTACTTAAGGCAGGCATAGGAGAATTTTTCTTCATAAAATATATTGAGGGATTTTTTTTTTTTTAATTTACACTGATTTTCAAGTTTTTAGGAGCTTTCTGGTATTGTAGGCAGTAAGGCTGGATTTCTGCATAATAGTGCATTGCATTAGTCCTTTGATTTTTAGTTATTGGGTTGCTATTTAATAAATAGTAGGGATAAGTAACAGGAAAAACGGGAAATGTTTGAAAGGTCGTATGAGATTTCCTTTGTTTGGATTAGACCAGGAAAATCCTGATTTAAAACTTCCTTCAAGTGCAGAATATTAAAGTGAAGATGTAATTTCTAAAACAACAATAAAAATGCGCTTCAGTTGCTGGTCATTGCTGCTTTGGAAGAGCAGAGCCAAATAAAAACTTAGATTAAGTAGAGAAACATCTTACTTGTGAAAGAGAACTGAGGATCAGGGAAATATGAAACAATTACCTGCTGAGAACAGTTCCTGTTTGGCAAGGCTGGATTTGAGAGCACAGAACTTCAAGCTGCCGTTGCTCAGTAGCTGGAATTGTTGCTTGAGGATTTTGGTAGTTCTTGAGCCAGTTGTAATCCATGCCAGTTTTCTGGACTTTTTGTTCATTTTCAATCTCTTGCACTAATCTTTCACGCTCTTTCAGGTGCCATTTCAACTCCCTCAGTAGGGTTTTTGTAACTACTTCTGATCCAGGACATCTTGTGGATTTGTAGGAATCAGTTTTTGACCATTTCATCCAGCCAAAAAGTGGCATTTTTAAGCTGGGGAGAAGAAAAAAAAGAATTTTGCTTGTATCTGTGTTAGTTCTTAGTTATCTTAGTTCTTTTTTTACCTGTAGACTCCCTTCTTAGGAGCAGAATGTTTTTAAGGAATCTTTATTAATGATCCTAGAATAGTTTGCTGTACAAAATCACCAGGCCGTAATGAAATATGACAAGCCTTGCACTTTATAATATTTCCTGTCTCTTTTCTGAGCTAACATTCTCTGTGAAATTTATGGCATTTGAAAGTACATATCCGTCATCCTGGAAATATTTCATATTTTATCCATGTCTTATCCGTAGTATACATGATTTAAAAAAACAAACAGGGAAGAAGCCCCTAAACCCCATCACGCAAGCTAACAAAAAACCTCCCTAACACCATAAAAAACCCAACTAAATAAGAACATTCTCTCCCAACAAAACACAACCCCCTAAACCTCCATAATTTGAACTTACACATATATTTAAAAATGAAATTAATTAATTAGTGGTTAAGTGCTGGAACTCTGCTTGATCTGGTTTTACAACTTATGTATCAAGTTTTATTTTAAATATTTTCATTATTGTTCACATAATCTGGAAACAGAATTGTAGTAGATTAGGCTTCTGAATTGCACTTAGTAACAAATCATGCACAAACAAGCATGCAGATTGGAATAAAATAACATAAATTACCTTAGCAGTTGTCTGTGAACAGTGTTGTTTCAGGTGAGTTTGCTTGAAGGTCTCTTATTCTAGCATATCCCGTTTGCAGGTTGTTAGTACTGCTGGAAGAAAACAAGGGTTTTTTCTCTTTTTCCTATTTTCTTTTTTTTTTTTCATTTACTCAAACTGTGCCCAGAAAAAATGACTTTCTTTACTGAATATGACAGTTTAAGTTTTTCTGCTTTTAAGGTTCTTTTTCATCCTCTATACTGGAGAGAAGCAGTAATCCATTTAACCTAACATGGTCTCTCAAATACTTTCTACCAAGTCCATTAAGATCTCCTACCTTTGAATTGAATTTTGCCGATGGCAGCAATTTGAAGAAAGATGGTAACAATTTCAAATGCTTGTTGCTAAATCCATCCAAATGTATTGTTGGTAGTGAGATGAATAATGATAGTCTGGAGCAACTACAGACGTGCTTGTAGCTAAAGTTAAAGCTGTCGTATGATGTGATGCTTGGCTGTGCATAGCTGTAGGTCACAGTTTAGAGCTGTATTTTTATGCCCATAGAGTGCTAAAAATAACTATGTTGCTTTTATCATCAAACTAAACTTTCAGGCCATTGAGATGCTGGAAGACTTATCTCCCATTAGAGGGGGGATCAGGCTGTTCTGCTGTCATTTTTAAACAGCTAAGAATAGTTTTTCTCTAGTAAAGATCATCTAAAGCTTTTGTTAAGTGAGTGTTGACAGAAAAGAGGTATTTGACAGTTGCTCAGGATTTTGTCGCTACATTAAATGCTTCTTCCAGATGAATTTCATCAATCTTATGGTTCTGTACTTTTTCATTACTGTGCATAGCTGTTAGCATTTTTAATTAACGTTACAAATGTATTTAAAGAAGCCAGGCTGTAACACCTACAGTGTGCCATGAAAGACACGTTAATCTAATTAAAGGAATAGAATGATAAGGAGATGCAAATTGAGGTCAAACTGATCTAAAAAGCCCAGAATTGTAAGTCTTACCATCGACATTGCTTCTCTCTCAACTGGCTGTCAGCTGCCTGCTCCCTGTTTCCTTGATGAGCATTTTGAGCATATCCGTTTTTAAGGTTCATTCTCGGGGATGGCACTGTGCACACTAAAGGTCGCTGAAGGAGCCATTTTCCGTTCCAGTTATCCGATCTCTTCCTATTAATCTAAACAGTAGCCATGGAATAAGAAATGCTGCCTTTCTTCTTGCCCTTCTTCTAACGACCGTCTTTGCTCCTCTTAAGTATTTTTCATTCCTACTTTTCTCCCTCCACTGGTGTGTTGAACAGTTGGGAGAACAAAGGTTCTCTAAATTTGTTCTAGATGTCATACAACATAAAGGATGACGTGTATGGCTGTTATTAAAGCTGATACTACTTATACATTGGAAAAATTCAAATGTCAGTATTAATCCTCTTCAACTGGAAGGTTTTCACATTGCATTGTATGTGGTACTATGAAAAAGGAGGGGAGCTAGGTTTATGATGACAGAACTGTCCTGACAGATTTTCAGATGAAATTAAAATGCTCCTTGCCACCTCCTTTACAGCACAGTTAACATGTCACCACTTTTTTCCACTGTATCAATCTGCAAGTAAACTGCTGTACAGTGTAAAACCATTATAGTGTCTTTGCAAATTAGAGATGCATACTGGAAGGTGTGCAGAGTAATTAAATGAGTAACCTAAAACTTTTATTTTTCAATCTAATCTTTGGTTGCATCATTGAAGATTCAAGGCAGGATCCTGAGGATCATGTTTACCTTTCCATTGGTAGGAGAGCATTGAAGCTGAAAATTTGTATTGCTTCTACTTTTTTATGCAGTTCAGATGTGTGAAGAAATAGATGACTGTGTATGTGGGGCTGGCACTGGAAACTGAACCTCAAAAGTAGAGCAGTTGTTTATGCAGTTTCTAGCCCATGGTTAATCCAGGAAGCTTTGTTAAAAGCCAAATTCTACCCAGCTATCTCTAAATGTACTCATGGATCTGAAGTGCTATGTCAAGGTGGAAATTTTGGCTTGACCTAGGCTAACAGTGGGTCTGTTCCCTGAAGGCACTGTGAAGTTTGTCTTTATTAGTAAGTTAATTGCATCTTTGTGGTCAACTCTGTGCATTCCCAGTCTGAACAAAAAGCATTCTGGTGTGTGTGGCAGAACAGCTCCTGTAGTAATGTCCTGGGTTTATTCTGTTACTTTCTTTTGCACTGAATATAAATTACACACAGTTCTATTTGCTTCTTGATTTTTCGAGGTGTATTTAGGGAATCTGTTTATTAGTTCTTACTTGTCTGAGGTGAAAGGATTGTCAGTGTGGGGTTAGTACCTGTCATGTAAAATAATTCCTCCTTAGGCAATGTTGATCATCATTTTGTTCTGGGTATGGTTTGTACTGAAGAGCTGCAACCAAACCCAGCATTCTTGGAAGAACCCTCATTTTTGGAGTGGTTTTGTTCTGCCATGTGGGTGACTTGGTGTGAAGGAGTGGAAGTATGGTTCATGGCTCTACCTATTAACCTGAAAATATCTGGTACTCTAAATCTCATCTGTTTGGATACTAATCTCTTTTGTCTCCTCCTGTTTGGCATTGCAAATGTGAGGAGGAACTTGAAAATTAAGATGTATCTTTAGAGGTGTTTATTTTAATTTTTTTTTTTACAAAGCCAAATTGAGAAGAAGTTGGTACTGAACAGAAGTTTGTTCTAAACCAGCTCCATTTAATCAAATATTCCACTAATGTGGGCACCCAGGCATGATAAATGGTGAGACTGGTTGGAAGAGAAGCTTCTTATTCTTTTCTTTGGAAAATTTTATGGCATCTGTACCATCTGAGATGCTATTGACTCCTGTAGTTGAAAGGGGCAAGAAGTATAGCTGTCTTTATGAATGAGACTCAAAATGTCACTGAGAAGTTATTACCCTAATTCTTACTTGACCAAAAGTGCTGATGGCAGATCATAAGCACTGCTACCTAGCTAACATTTCAGCATGCTGGTGTAGTGTTGCATGTTCCATAATTCTTTCTCAGTATCTGTTGATAATAATATACTGTGATTTGCTGCCATAGATTTTGTGTGAAGGGCTGGTGATTGTTGTGGGCTAAGCCCAGTAAACACCTAAGCACCACACATGCCCTTGCTTACCTGCTATTCCTCCTCAGTGGAATAGTAAATGAGGAATGGAACAGAAAATGAAAAAAAAAGCTTGGGTTCATGTTTTAAGAAGTGGAACAAGAGAGAAAGAAAATAATAAAAGCCCCGACATCACCTCTCGTGGGCAAACCAATGCCCAGCCAATTTCTGAACAATAGATGGCAAACTGAACTGAAACCCCACTCTGCTCCCTTTTTGTTGCTGAGCATGACACTGTCATCTCTCTGGTCTGTTTGTGTTGCCTTCCTGGTTATGCCCCCTCCCAAGCCTTTGTGCACCCACCAGCCTATTTATGGGGAGCAGAATAGTGTGGGAAACAGAAAGGTCCTGGATGCTGTGCAAATACTGTTCAACAGTAACTGAAATATTTATTTTCAGAAATACTGATTTGGTCACAATTATAAAACAGCATCATAGCACTGCTATGAAGAAAATAACCTTATCCCAGCCAAGTCCAGAGTGGTTACAAAGAAAGGTTGGCAATGCTCCCATCATCTGAGCAGAGAGAGATTTAATAAAATCATGTATCCACTGCTAGCAGTTTGTATGGTTTCATTTCATTTATAAATGCAGTGCCACTCTTTGGGTTTAGTCAACTTTGTAGTGTATTTTTCTTTTGATTTGACAGAACAACTCTGGCTGTTTTGGGAAGCAGACAGATGGTGAGTCTACCTCTTCAGATCACTTCAGACAGCATTTGGCTACTGCTTTTGGTTTTTTAACGATTATGAGCAAAATTTGACATGAGCCTACACGAGAGGCCTCTTGGTAAGACTCCTTGTTTGGTCTTTTGCTGTGGCAGTGAACAACGGAATAATTTTCTTCTAGCAGTGTTAATTGACAGAAGTTTGTGTAAGCTATCATTGCATCCTGGTGCTGAGATGAATAAAAACAGGACATGTTTGAAGCTGATTTCTTCCACTTGGACTGTCTGTAGCATTAATGTCTCTGGTGCTGATGACACTTCACTAATAGGCAGGGGAGTTACAGGCATCAATTTGAAATTGAGGCAATCCTGCTTTTAATACTAATCTTCATGAGCTTTCTTCTAAATTCAGAGCAGTCTCTTACTTGGGTTTTATTTTTCTCAGAGATTTATTTAATCTGGATTTTACCAAGTTGGTAACCAAATGCAGGAAGAGAAGCTCATCAGCAGCTCATCTCCAAGAAGAGTCCAGTTCTTTGAAGCCCAGCAGTTCATCCCACCAACATAAAATCCCAGAGCAGAAGACAGTAAATTGGAGGATTTGGGCTGTTTTATCCTGCCATTTGTGCTTGTTATGTTCTTGGATTTTAACTGTGGATAAGGTGCAAAGCTATTAGTTTGACATATGTGAAATATTTCTGATTTGTTGAGTTTCAATAGTCTACTCAAATCTAAATAATAGTATTTGAGTTTTTCAGGATTTCACAAAGTTGTTTCAGTGCTCTCCCTCCCTTCCTCTTTCCCCCACTCCCCAGGTAGTTAAGGTTTTAAAACAGGCAATCTGAATTACACCTGAGGAAGAGCAGTGCAAGCCTTTTAAAATGCTTAAATATGATTTTATCACTACATCTAGCAAATTACATTTTAGAACAGCTCTCTTATTGTTAAAAAAGCATGCACCTAACTGATGCTTAGATTCTTGAAACAATACGTAGTGACTTTGTGAAGCCTGTATTTTAGTTTTTCATATGTTACATTTATTCGGAATTCTATTAATAGTCTGTTTTTGCAGCTGAAACATGACTTTTGAATGTCACTACATGATTTCATCGAAGTTAGTGTATTTCTGCAGGTAGGACTAATCTTTTGTATAGAAAGACAGCTCCCAGTTAAAAGGAAAGTAATTTTTAGTATGTCCTTCAGTAAACCCAGTGGAAGGTTATTTACTGTCATGGCAAATGTTCAGTTATGTAAAGTGTCACATTACTTTAGTTTCAGAAGAGAAGCTTTGAAACAGTCTACTGTATATATCTTACTAAAATTGTGCAGCAAAATATTGCTCTGCATGTTATGAGGCTAAGTGTTTTTTTCAAGTGATTTCCCCCCTCTCCAAAGATCTGTAAATAGGTGAATAGTTTGTGTGCGTGACAGAAGCCATGGCTTGGGGCAGTCCTTCTCTTGTGATCTGTGAAATGGGTGACACTAGTTTTATGTTCAACTTCTAGTCCCATGTGCACAGGATTTTTTGTGTTAAACGAGGCAGAACAAAATAAGCAGAAAGTACATCTAAAAGAATTTTTAAAAACACAGTCCCAGGAGACTTTGTTTCAGTTTTGTGTCTAGGATGGACATGTTCTAGAAGTTAAATGGCCTTGAATAGAAGCTTCTACCCCAGAATTAAGTGGTTAATAGAATTTCTTTTTAAGTTGGATAAGCAGGCATCTTAATCCTCGGAATTTTATTGCATGGTTGGATATTTTCTTTATACAGTCAGGTATGCTGCCAATTTTTGATTTTTTTTTTTTCTGGGAATAAGACTGCATGTATCTGTTAGTTCAATAAAGCTTTTTTTAAGCATTTCTTCTAGTAAGTATTAACTGTGTTCAGTGTAGGCATTGCATTGTAGTTAATTTATGTCATTGGAAAGAGCCAAACAAATTACCTTTCACAGTTACGGTTGAGATTGGGCAATTGATTATATTTTTGGCAGCTAAGTGTATGCAGAAATGCTTTGGTTATTATTTCAAGTGCTCAAATACAAATATTTATGCAGTATGCTTTGTTGTGATGCCTTGTTGACTTATCAGAGGTCATTCTATAGCTTGAAGAAAAGAAAGACCTTTCTCTAGCTCAATTTGTTTAAAGAAAGGCACCCTCAGTGTATTTGAAAGCTTACACAATTGAATGTGCCAACAACTTTTGGTGTTAAACTGTGTTTCCCTTCTAGTAATTCTCCTGAAGTGGCAGCTGTATTTAATTTTATGTTTAAAAACACCTTGTTTCAATCAGTTGCTCAAAATCAGTTTGACTGGGCGTATGTACCAAGACCACTCACACTTCAGAAAAATGCTGTAGTAGTTAAACTACATAATACAGAAGGAAGGAAGAATCCTGTTACCTCATGAGACAGTGTTAATTCTCTTCCAAGAGGAAGCATGTACCTCTTTGCCTTTATAGAAGGCGTCCTGCTGGCCACTGCTTGTCAGGCTTGAAGTCCTGTCTGCAACTTTTGAGTGTGTCTGAAAATAGGTAGGTCTTGAAATGTACATACCTACATGAGTAGATATGAGGATGTAGCAAGAGTTACTTGTTGAGTGAAGTCACTGTGATTGTGTTCTCAGCACTTTGTCTGCCTTTTTCCACTTGGAATGAACAGAATGTCACATATTTGCAGGTCCAGCCATAGAAAAATGGCTGATTTTGAGGATGAAATATGCCCCTGATATGAATAAGATCAAATTCACCTACTTTTTAAAATGAGGGGCAAGGAAGAAAACAGAGTATTTGAAATCTCCAACATTTCCTTTGATTGGTGACTTCAAATTTTAGTGATTGTGTTAGTCACAAAAATGGTTTTTACTGCTTCTTAATTTAGTAGAATTTTGACTGCTTGGGATATGAAGTTGAAAAGGCTGGAATCTCCAAAGCCTAAGGAATATATACTGTAATGTGGCAGATGTACCAAAGGCGGGGTTTGACTGTCAGGAGGAATAGAAATGGGGAAGAGGTAACTGGTGTATGGGACAGACAGGATGATTCGTAAGTAGAATCCAGAAAAGTCTCTTCATTTGTGTTGCTCTTTTCTATCCTGGAATGGATTTGCATTTCCAAATCTTGTTATTCTGTTGTCGGCAAATTTTGTTGAAAGTCATTAGATTTTTACCTAAGGGCAATGTCTTTCTATTTATCCAGGTATATAGGATGATACCTCTCACTGATGTCATATTAATGATTACTTGAAGGATTGTATCATTTGGTGACTTAGGAGAGCTCCAGAGGGCATTATAAATTTTTTTTTCCATTTTGCTTAGAACCTCCATTATGCTGTATGCTTTTAATTTTATTAATGCTGAAAAAAGTGCAGCATTAAAAGGTCAATAAATGATACAGCAAAGCTTATTTGTTCATTTCATATTCCCATATGTAATTTTCCAGTTGCATATGATTTTCCTGAAGACTGGAGCCTGATTTGGTATGTCAAGTGCATAATGTTTATTGCTAATGACAGACTATTAAATATCTTGTTTATTCATTGTGTAGCCTGGGGTTCATTTACTGTGTGCTGTTTTCTGGAGACAGAAAACCTAATTCTTGAAATAAAATATTTAGATGTCCCTCCCCCCCCCAAAAAAAAATCTCACAAATGACTGAGGTCATGCTGTTCTCATTTTCCTGAAACTGTACAGGTAAAGGTAGCACACACATTTATCTATATGTATGTACATATATATATGTTTGTATATATACATACACTCCTCTGGGAGCCTGTTTTGAAATGCTTAAGACTCTTAAAATTCCCAGAGATAAAATTAATTAATAAGTTTATTTGTTTATTTATTTAGTTATTAACTGTTCCTTATCTGTTCCTTAACTGATTTCAGCTTCTGCTTAAATACTGATGCATCTGCAAGGTCTTAATTGCAAGCGAGGAGCACAGTCCCATCTTTTCCAGCCTTAGCCCCTCAGTCAGTGGGAGTTTGTGATTTGCTGGTTGTTGCTCTGGGCTCTGACAGTCAAGCAATACCTGCTCCTCTGTGACAGCACTGACTGCTTGCCCTGCATGGCTTTTCTCCTCATGGAGAACCTAAGGACAGGTTACATTTACTGCATAAAGAGGTTTTATTTTCAGAATATGCGTGTCCAGCGTACTCTGTGAGGCTGCAGGTTTATGGAAGTGAAAAAATAATTGGTTATATCAGTAAAAAATCTGTGTAGTATGTGCATACAATGCTACCCAAGAGAGATTGTGCAGCCAAGTGTCATTATGGTATTCTCAGCTACTGAAAGCTTGACTTTGTTACCATCATTGAATTTTTGGGTTTTATTTGTGTTTAATATACACTCGGTGGAGTAAACTACATTGCAAGCAGTAGGACATCCTGTGTATGAATTTTTCTACATATTTTCACAGATTCAGACTTTTTGAGGAGTGTTTTAGAAGGATTTGAGTGATGGAAGTTGGATGCAGGCAGCTGTTGCTCTTGTAGCCATTGTGCAGATGTGTGCAATCCTGCTGAGCCTTGCATTAAGAAATACTTGAAGTCTGGGGGAAATTACTGTAGCTGTACACCTAAAATGTTGTTAAAATTGGATCAGAAACTATTTCCTAGTTTGTTTGCAGCAGTAGGTGACAAATACTTGGTGTTCTGTTCTGAGCTGGACCGAGTGAATTGTCTGTAGCAGAGCCGAGCTGGCTCAGAGTTTGCCTTGGCAGAGAAGGTGAGTGCTCTGTGACATCAATATCTTGGGAATTTCCCTCTCTTGGCTCTATGATGTAGTGCCACCGTTTTTGGAGTCAGTGTTGTCTATTTTTTGGGTCAAGAAATAAACACTTCCACAGTAATATACTTTGATAAAAAAAGATTTGCTGTGCCTTAGTGAATTGCTGCATAGATAAGGCTTGCACAGGGCCCAGAGTTGAAGTTAATGTGCAAAACTGTGGTTTCAACCTCTAGTTTGTATTTTGTTTAAACAAAATCACTTCTGATGTTTTCAAAACTCTTCTATGTTTAAGATCACCTGTGATTTAATAACCAAACAATAAATCATTGTTTACATGTTGTATTATTTTCTAGTGAATTTCATGTATATTTCTTCATGCTGTTTATGTAGGAGAGACTTCTTAAAATCTCATCTCATTTCATTACATATATATAAACATTGCTTATGTGCAATAGATTTCCATAAAATTCAATGATCAGGTGATTGTGTTAATTTTTTTTCCCAGACCATCATCATTTTTTTGGCTTGCAGTCAAATTTTTTTTCTTAAAAGCAATGAGATGAATGTGTTTCCTCCTGTCTACTTCCCCTGTCTCTGGGGAATCATGCAAGAATTACATGCATTTTCCTAATTGTATGTGTCAAGAATTGAAGAAACAGAGCTATTTCGTCTTTATTCAGAAGAAATTATAGTCTTTCATTAGAAGAGAAATTCCTAGGTATTGGAGCCTTAAAGGATGATATTTTGGGAGCTCAGTCTTCTTGGATCTGAACAAAAAGATGTAATGTGGTATTTTCCTCAGGCTTGTATCTAAATGCATAGACTAAATTTTTTTTCTGAAGTTTGTTCATTGAAGTAGTTCCTGCATGACATGGGGAACTTCCTGTATAATGCTGTTATTTTCAGAAATCCCAAAGTCTTGGATTAGGAAGCATTTATTGATTTGTCATTTCTTCCTTCTTCAGACTGCCTATCTTGGAGAACATTGGAACTGAATATGCTAAAAATTACAGACAAGCAAAGGAACAAGAGGTGAATGTAGCTGGAGATTATCAGCTTGTCTATAAACCAGGTAAAAAAAGAAATAAAATCATTTAGTTCCTATTATAAACTATGCCTGTTCTTTTTCTCCCTGTTGTTTTTACATTATCTCCTTCTCTAAACTGAATGTGCTTGTTTGTTTATTGATGTATGTTCATTAGTTTGTTATATATAAAGCGTGGTATTAAAAAGTAAACTCCTTATTTTCTGGAAACCACAATGTGTAATGCTGTTGCATAGATTAATGTCCATACACATTTATGTATGTATATGCATACATAAATGGCTTGTATTGATAAATGTAGATACGTGATTAAAACAAATCTGCAAGGAAAATATATCACTCATTAGATTCATGCCTTTGTTCTGTTTTCCCATTTTCTATTCATATTTCTCTGTGTGCTTGGCTGTTGCTTTGAGCTGCCTTTAGAGAGAAATTTGAGTGCAGTTCTTTCCTAGGAGCTCTGGTAAAAGCACTGTGAGGCTGTCTCACTTGTCAGGGCAGCTCAGCTTCAAACTCTTACTGTGCCTCTTAATTTCCAGATTTGTTAATGTAGCTGATTTCCTGAGCAAAAGACATTTGTGTTTTATCTGTTCTGTATGTCATTCTCTTACTGCTTTCTGTATATCTTTGCTGGTGTAGTAAAATGTGACAAATTGAGAAATTTTCTAAAAATTACTGTCCTTGAGTGCATCTTCAAATTCTCTGGCCTCAGAACTCAGGCTGATGAAGCCACTTGTGGGATTTGTGCTCAGCTGAGATGCAGTAGGGGCACTTTCACCATGTGCAGTGCACCTCTGTCCTAACCACAAAATACTGTCTCTTGTTCCCTTGATGTTACATAAAATTTGTGTGAGAGGAAGTACTAAAAGGTGGAAATGGGGGAATAAAGAGACTGGAAAGAGCTTCCAGTGTTGTCATTCAGGAAAGACATTTCCCTAGTTCTTCATGTGCTTTACTACCCAAAGAAAGACAGCAACAAATTGAGTAAGATTATTTTCTCTAGATGTTTCTTTAATAATAGAATGGTATTGATTATTTCAAGGATATACCATAGCTCATTCAGTGTCTTTTACCTATTAAATCAGAATCTTGTATAAGATGAACTAGCAACTTCAGCAGCACTAGTGCCCTGCATGACTTTGAATGGGACTGATGCTAGCAGTGTTCCTTCTCTAAAAGAAACAGGATTATAACTTAGGTTTTTTAGGAAATATTTCTGTATAGTCATCCTTGTACTTTATAAATACCTCTTTTCTCTTGGTCTACCCTAAAATATTTATCCTTGAAATTTTACCTTCTAATACTCTCACCTTCCAGTTGTAACTTAATGAAACAGCATCTAGTTAGCAAACAGCCATAAAAAATTACTAAAGTATTGATATATTACATAATCTCTTCTTATTAAACCATTAGATATTTTCCTCAGTTCCTTGCCCCTGTTCTGTTCTTTGTCTGTCTCATTGTCTGGACTCTCAGTTGCTTCAGGAGCTGTTCTGTGCAGTGTTGATGCCTGCCTGCTCTCATCAGTGCTCTGCTCCCAGCAGTGTGTGATCCAGTGGCAGACTCCAAGCAAGCTGGATAGTGACAGGACTGGAACATTCCTACGGCATTCTGAGACCTAGCTGCCAAATCCCACCTAGATGTAGAATAACATAAAAGCTTCAGAAAATCCTGGTTCTTACTGCTCTTAACTTTGACTTACAGACAGACTCAAATACTGTGTTAGACTAGTAGAATAAAAAAGTTCAGTAAGTGAGCATAAGGATTGTACTGTTAATTTTATAGTTTATGAATGTGTATGTTGTTTTGCATTTGAGACTGCTTTTCTCTAGTGTAGTATACTCATCATTGAGATTTCAACAGCTTCAAGATGTATTTGTAATTATCAACTATATTGATCTGAAAGTGTATGTTTTCCTCAAGAACATGTGAACTGTCATAAATAATCAAGGATTTATCTGGACCAGGACCTATGAGTTAAGGTGCATTGAATACAAAGGTAGTCAAGAAATAAGCTTCACAACATGGAAATGAGAAACTGATTTTTTCTGGAGGTTCTAAACTGGTCCCCCTTTTGTAGCTTCTTTCTCTCAGAGTTGCTGTTCTAACTATAGGCAATATTTTCTGTGCAGTTGATAGCCTGTTTTAAATCTTGTAGTTACTGAAACTGCTTGTGTTTGCACTGCTTGTGCCTTGTTATTTTATGAAATTCTATTGAGTTCAAATCTTGTGCTTTCCAATTTCTTTGAAAGAGCATATGCTTTAATGCTGAGAGGACAAACAGAAATGGAGCCTAATCTGCTTCTGTGTTGGGGAAACAGATCGTCAGGGAACTGCATTTAGAGTTCTGGCTTCTGCAGAGCATGGTAGAAATGATACTGCTGTGCAAAGGAAGTTGAAATGATTAAATAAAAGGAGTAGAAAATTCTTTGCCATAACTGTTACCAAAACAAGTGGAGCATTAGCAGTTCTCCTGTCCACCAGGCTTGTTTCACATTTGGTACTGGCTCTTCCAGGCTTTACACATTTTTGATTCAGTGAGGTCATGGGGTGTTGTGCAGAGGGAAACCTTCCAGAGCTGAGTGTATGGGATGCTTACAACTTTGCTCATCTTGTAGAAAATTTTTTTCCCAAATTTGGGAATTCTGAACTGTACAGACTAGAGCTTTGCACTTCAGAAAGCTTCTAAAAGCTGTAGTTGTCTCTATCTGCAGGTTGAAGAGGATTGCAGTAGAGAAGTCTCATCAGACAAATATTTTCTGAGGAATTTTCTGAATTAGTCTCGTCAAGGTTCAGTCAGCAGCATCTTCATGTCTTTGGTGTTTGACTGAGATAACACCATGTTCTGGGAAGTCCTGTTGCTTTTTGGCTCAGTGTAGGAGCCAGTTGGTACCTGTGGCTTTCCTTTCCTGTGAGCTTCCTTGTAAACTTGAATCGCTTCGTGTGTTTGTAGCTCAGCAGAAGAACAATCAGTGATTTAATAAGCATCTCATTTGATTCATCTGACTAGTACTTCCAAGTATGTTTTGTTTTAAGCATCTCATTTTAATTGCTTAGTGGCAGATAGCAAGACACAGCTGTACAGTCTCTTCTCCCAGAACTGGTCAATATAAAAATCTAATCAATTCAGGAAACAGGTACCAGAGGAAGTACATCTGCTGTGTGGGCTGCACTGTGAGATACTGAAAAATTTCTCTTTCCATAGGCACTGGACTGTTTTAGTCATTGACACTACAGGACTTTCATAATAATTGAAAGGGAAATGAGCAAGCAGATTAATATTTCCCATAACCAAGTTTTCTGTTTCTTTTTGCACTGATTCTGAATAGAGAAGTTAATATGATTTATTCTGGACTGACATTAATGCTTCTTATACACTGAAATACTTTGCTTGCCCTAAATCAGCATGGGGAGCAGTTTCCTGCTTCCTCAGTTTCCTACTTTCAGGTTGGAAGCATCCTGACTGGTTGGGTCAGTTGTCCTGGTTCTAATAATGTTTTTCAGAAAGTAGAAGCAATTGATAAAGCAAAAGCTCATGTCTTCCTTGCTAATAGTTCTGTAGACTGTAGTTGAATTATTAGATGTGTCTGTATTGGCAGGAATGACCAGCTTTTCTGAAGACCAGTTCTCATTGGGGAATTTATTGCATATTAGATATGAAAAATAAAAAACCCCAAGCAAACCCAAACATTTAAAGGTAATTACACTATATGGTATAGAGTCCACAGTTGAATGGTATTTAAATCATAGAACAACCTTTCATTGGGGGGGTATACATTCACATGTTCTCTCTGCAGCAGGTCTTCATGGTTCAGAACAACTTTCATGTTTAAAAAGTAAAGGTGAAAGTTTTAAGGTGTTTTAAGATAGTTTTTCAAGTTCCCCATCTCAATTTAGTTTTGTTTTTTACTAAGGATCATAATAGATTTCAGATGGGCTTTGTCCTCAGGTTGTTAGTGTGGGGCATTTTCACTGCTGGTTGGCTCATGTCAGTGTTCATCTCAAGTTGCCAGTTTGCTGAGGCCCCATACTCGATTCTCTGCAGACAGAAGTCTCACAGCTGTCCTGGTGTTAGTTCCCCAAGCAAGCTCGGTAATGTTTCTTTCAGTTTAAGCACAGAAGACATGTCTTGAAGAGATAAAACTCAAACCATACAGTGTTTAGGACTTGCAGCATCTGCTAAATGGATGTATGGCTGTCAGTTCTTAACCTCTGCATGGTGATTGTGGCTAACATTGGATCACCATTTACTTCTGGTATCATTTTTTTCCAGACTCCTGTGCTTAGGAGAGGGTAAGATGTTGCTGTCCTAGAAATGTTATATAAAAGGCAGTATTTAAAAAAAAAAAGTTTCATTAGTGAAAAAAGTGATACATACAAAACTAATTAAATTGGTTTTCAGCAGGTATGCGAATACTGGTGGCTGTTTCTTTGCTACTGGTTTGTTCCTTTGTGTTTTTTAAATAAAGTTCTTAATTGAATTTTAGGCTAATGATTTCTTACTAATACACTGGGGTTTGTCCTGAATTACAGAGGGTTAGTATATGAATCCTACCTTTTGATTTTTTTGTGCCTCCTCCTTAGTTACAAGCACTATTAATTGCTTTCTTCTTTTAACATTTTGACTTTTCAAAATTGCAGTTGTTTCTTCGAAAACCTGATAGAGGTGGGAAGGTTATGTTGCTTTAGCAGGAATCTGCTGCTACTGGGATCTGTTCCCTAGCAGCTTGAGGTTTCTTCCAGCATTGGTCAAATCACACAGAGCTATGAATGTCTCAGTTGTGACATGTTTGTGCCAGAGGGAAGCCAGTCAGCCTTCGTGCAGTGTAGCTGTGGCAGAATGCTATATATATGAATTTTTCTGGGAAATATATTTAGAAACCTGACCAAAAGCATTTTAAAAAGCACAGTTAATATTTTAATGGGGTGCTGCTATCAAATTCTGGTTTTGTTTGTGTTTAGTGATGCTAAGTAGATCCTTGTGCAGTGACCACATTTCACTGTTATGTTACAGAATCCAGATAAAATAATTTTTCCTGTTGCAGAATGTGGCTTTAGGAGAACTCCGTTTTTTAGTGCCTTATGAAACTGTCATAGGGAGCTGTCCAGCCTTTAGGGCTTTTTTTTTGGTGTTAGAATAACTTAATTGGTATTCCTTGACACTTTGAGTCAGTTTGGGGATGTGGAACACAGTGAGGTATGGGGGGAGCTAAGATGCTGTTCTGCCTGCTTCTGTTTTACTGCTGCTTGAGATTGGTACAACTTTTCCAAAGAAAGGGAGCTGTAACTGCAGTCAAGTATTTAGGCTGTAGCCTTTATTTTAAAGTAATTGTTGCCTTTGTAAAAAGAATAATGGAATTCTGTCTCACTACTCTATTTCTTAGAGAAATAATGACATAAAACGAAGTGTAGGGTTTTATAACGTGTATGTAAGTATCCATTTCACCATACCTGCTGAAACCAATTTGAAATGGAAAGCATTTCCATTTTTGATTTTGTTATGCCATGGGTATTTTAGCTAAATTGTTTAATTATAACTTGCAAAATTGTTGTTTACCACAGTCTTGTCCAGATTTTCCCCTTCTGCACTTCCAGACCTTTTCTTTTCTTTTCATGGTCAAATTGACTGCAGACCTTTATGCAGAAACTTAGGCTGGCACTGAAAGATTTTTGTCAAGTTACCCAGTGCTAATGGGGGCTAACTTCTGCCAAGTGACTGCAGAGTGTAGCATCACACTGAAAGTTCATCATGATGCTTAGCAGATTTTAATGGCCAAATGGTAGAAAAATAATGGTCTTCCTGTCAAATTATGGGTTATTTTGTATTGTGGATCCAGTAGACTTTAAGGGGAACAGCACAAGCATATGAATAAGGCATATTTTTTTCAGTATTGTAAAAAATTCTTGAGTATGCAGGTAGAATTGACAGTTGTCATGCAAACTGCAAAAGTCCAGTTTCTTTAAATTAAGAGAAAAGCATAGAGAGTTGTATATATCCTTTCCACTGATGGTGGTTTACACAAACAAGAAGTGATTTTTTTGGAGTTGCTTCCAGTAAAACAGTAGCTCCATAAACACAGAAAATCTCTTCGATCTGCTAATACTAAAAACTACTAATTCTATTAATACTTAAAGTATGCAATTCAACTTCCAGAGCTGTTAGGTTTCCAGATACTGTTGTCATAATCTCCTGCTGGTATTTCTCTGTTGAAATAAGTGACTCTTGGTTATTTTTGTGTCTAGGTTCTTCATTGTCTCAGTGTGAATCAAGTGATTCAACTTCTATACCAATATGGAAGTATAAATATTTTGATATGCCTACAGCCAAACACAGGGAAAAGGTAATGTCAGTGTACTTTCTCTCATGAAATAAAACTGAAAAGAATGTTTTGTTGTGGCTTTGGGGTGTTTATTGTTTGTTTCTGTTATTGTCATTTTTTTAAGAGGAAACTTCCTTTGCTTCTTTAAAGACTATACAAAATTTTAGGGTTTTTTACCAAACCACTGCATACAATTTCTTAAGGGGAAAAAACGTTGGTGTTACACTTTCTGTTTATAGGTATTCATGTAAAATATGTACCTGAGTGTGTGCCCCTGT